>NC_057814.1:35416800-35643855 GCF_018294505.1 Triticum aestivum | reverse complement strand
TGGAGACCTTTTACTATGTGAGGGCAGCAAATCTAATCCTGGAGACCTTTTACTATGTGAGGGCAGCAAATCTAATCCTGGAGACCTTTTACTATGTGAGGGCAGCAAATCTAATCCTGAGACCTTTTACTATGTGAGGGCAGCAAATCTAATCCTGAGACCTTTTACTATGTGAGGGCAGCAAATCTAATCCTGGAGACCTTTTACTATGTGATGGCAGCAAATCTAATCCTGGACATACTCTGTTGACTTGTCCACCAGCCGCCACGTTCTATCCTTTTTTCAACCAATAATAGATCTGTTCCTTATCCAGTTTGTACTGCGTTTTCCCATTATTTCCCTTTTCAACCAAGAGACCGGTTGGGTATCCGGTCTCTACTACTTTCACCATATTATTTCCTCTTTGAATCAAGTCCTAGATTCATGCTACAACTTTCCCCCCTTTCTTCGTTGTTTGAACAAAGCCCTAGATTCGAATGCATGAAGTAGCTTTACCTCTAATAATACTAAAAATTTAGGTGGCTTTGGAAGAGCTGATGGGAGTAGAAAAAGATGCACATGCAGACACGTGGGGAGCTGGGGCAGTAGAGCAAGGCCGCTTTCAAAGAACTTATACCTGAGGGTCGCCGGGATGTCGGCGGCGGCAAGTCGGATCTGCGGACAATACGGCAGGGAGGAAGAAGGGTCGGAGGACCTCCCGAGCCGGCGCTATGTCGGAGAGAACGGCACGGGCAGAGGATCGGGCCCCTCCGACAACTGTGGGTTTCCTCCCTCGGCGGCGATGACCGCGTGAACGATGCACCTTTTAGTCCTCTACACACACCGGCCGAAGGGATCCGGCCGGATCTGTGACCAGCGGTGAGCAGAGAGAAAATGTCGCTACCGCTGTCTTCTTTATATCTGGAGAGGATGAGAGAATGAAGAGAGCAACCCTAGTAAAGCAAGCGCTCAGGCCCCTGCATCCATATATAGTGGAGTTATTATCTTTTTTCTCTCCACAACAAGCGTTTCAATTTGTGTATGTGGCATTAAAGAAAAGAAACTCTCTATTTAAGGTGACTACTGTACGACTCCTACTTACTACTAGTAGTACTACAGTATTGTTCACTTGTGCTCCCCGCCCCTCCATTCATTGAACAACCCCACGGGTGAATAAACATATAGTAAGTATTGTATTTATATAGAACGAACAAGCTCGAACTATTTTCGCGTAGTTAAAAGTTGAGGGCGGGGCTTTTCCCGGGCAGTACGCGCGACAGTTTTCGGGTAGGCGGTTTGACAGAGAGGCGAGGAGGGTGAGCGAGTGGGGCTGTGCGATTTGACGGCGCGTTACTGCTGGAAAGACTTGTGATATGACCACTCACTATAGTCATGAATTACTGGCGCTCCGACCGGGGTGATGCCCCCCTTCCGGTCCGCGCTCTAATCTGGTGCATGACACGTCGACCCGGATGCTGGCTCTCCCACATGTCGGAGTAGTAAGAAGGAGCAAAGAATGATGCGGTATATACTAGTACTATACTACAGTACTACTCAGGTCGGAGGAGTGCGAACCACGGCAGCCCAGTGAACCAGCAGTGTGAACCACGGTAGCCCAGTGAACCAGCAGTAGAAAACAATGTGGTGATATGGCCATAAAAAACAATGTGCTACGATCCACACTGTAGCATGTACAGTAACACTCATCTTTGTTTGGATCCCTGAGTTAGAGCTAGTTTGGGTTGAAATAGCCTCAAATTATCGAAACAAGAGGGGTTAGTTTGAGCTAGTTTGCTCTAACCCAGCTAAAAAAACTAGCCCGGTGGAGAGGTTCTAATTGGGTTAGTTATCCTCGGGCCCACTAAAAGAGAACTAAAAAAAATCTCCCCTGCTCGCACCAGATCGCTCCCCCCTCTCGCACGACTCCTCTCTGTTCCCCATAGGGCCGCTCGCCCTCTCTCTCCTCCGGCCGCCCTCTCCTTCCGGCCTCCGCAGCCCTACTCCGGCCGCCCTCTCCCTCCGGCCTTCGAAGGTCGCCCCGCTCCCCCTTCACCAGTCGTTTTTCTCCCTCTGTCGTGCGCGGCGGCGGCGCATCTACCAGGGAGGTCACGAGAGGGGTGAGTTTGTTCGTTCCTTCTCTGTCTCACGGCCATATCATTGATCTTGCTTGCTCTAGCGCTAATTCTGATTTGGAAAGTAGATCCTAATCAAACTTGGTATAGATTTGTGGTGCACACATGGAATTGTTTGATGCTGCTTGAGGAGGTAATAATCTTTCTAGAGGCCCAAAGATTCAGGTCACCTTTCTAGGTATTTCAATTTCAGGCTTGCATTATTTCTAGAGGCCCAAAGATTCAGTTCACCTTTCTAGGTATTTCAATTTTAGGCTTGCATTATTTCTAGAGGCCCAAAGATTCAGTTCACCTTTCTAGGTATTTCAGTTTCAGGCTTGCATTATTTCTAGAGGCCCAAAGATTCAGTTCACCTTTCTAGGTATTTCACTTTCAGGCTTGCATTATTTCTAGAGGCCCAAAGATTCAGTTCACCTTTCTAGGTATTTCAGTTTCAGGCTTGCATTATTTCTAGAGGCCCAAAGATTCAGTTCACCTTTCTAGGTATTTTAGTTACAGGCTTGCATTATTTCTAGAGGCCCAAAGATTAAGTTCCCAGTCGGCGGCAAGCGGCCCTACTACCCATGCCAGTGTCGACCTCAACTCGCAAGGGCCGGCGTCGGAGGGGTTCCCGGGGCTTGGGCTCTACAGAGCCTTCCTCCAGAGTGACGATGGCGAGCTCCTACCTCGGTGCGTGAGGGGCTCCGGGCTCCCTCCCTATCGCGAATGACTTCCGTGATGAGTTAGCTCATTCTTTGTTTCATGAAGTGTTTTTTTATTTTGTGAAGCTTGATTGACGACTTGTATGTTTAAGTGGGATATCTCATTTGTATGGATAAAGTAAAAATTATCATGTTTTGCATGCTTGATTTGTATAGATGGTTCGTTTATGTCAATTGTGAGCGGGAGGAGGCCACAGAAGAGCCGGCCACACCAAGAGGGTGCTTGAATCCAAGGGACTTATTTTAGTCTGACTAAAAATAGTCTCTTTAAGAGGCTAAAGTTCCAAGCACCCCTGACTAAAGAGGGGCTAAAACTAGTCTTGAGACTAAAAAAATTTAGTCAGGGGTACCCCTACTAAAATGTGGATTAGTCCTCTCTCTCCTCATTTAACTCCTCTCCTTTAACACAAGCGAGTTCTGGATTGGAGGGTTTGGAGGATAATAAATGCTCATTAACTTGATTTTAGTCTCTTTAGTATTTGGATCCAAGCATGGGTGAGGCTAGCAAGTTTTAGTCCCACTACTTTTAGTCATGGAACTAAAACGTATCCAAGCACCCTCCAAATCCGGCAGGAAATAGGATCCAAAGTAGTCAAATGATTGAGATAGAGCATTTATTGTCAATCTAACCCTGCCATCCATACACCTCTTTGGTTTAGAGTTAGTTCAGGGTTAGAATCTAACTCTAACCTCTAACTGAGTTAGAGTTCTCCTCGTCTCGGTTCATCGCCATCATACTTTCCCCATTCCTGTGTTTTCAGTATCCTGCGAATCAAAGAGGCCCTTTTTTTGCGGGAAAAATCAAAGAGGCCCTTAGACTGGTTTCGGTCCGGTCATTTTTTATAAACGTGTTATGTCCAAAATTTAATGAACGTGCTCCGGTTTCCACGAAAATAATCCGGTTTCATGTAGTAATTCATTCATTTATTTATTCTTCTGCGGGGCTTTGCATGTAATTCGTGAGGTCTGAAATGTAAAGTACCCCGGCATATGCTCCGAGTCGTGCATGCACTACGACCCAGATGCTCTATGTCCCACATGTCGGCGAATGGGAGCACGTGGAAATAGCCTAGGAGTACATATAGGAGGATAAACGTGTGAAATAATATGTACTGTGAAGCGTAGCCGCGGTTCGAAAAGGAGACCTAAAGTGATGACAGCTATAGGTCGCACGCACCCAACTAGTGGTACTAGACATACGACTAATTTTTCCCTCAAAAAAAAAGAGGCACGAGTGCTCAGTACTCCTATTCTATAAACACGAGTCCCATCTGACAACAGCGTCCGTGCTACAGCTAGCTCTCCTCCCTCGTTTCTCTCTTCTAGTAATTCTAAACTCGGCCGACGCCCGGTGGGCGGGGTGGGTTTGCTCAACTGCGGCCCCACCTCACAATGAAAACGTTACGACTAGAATAAAAATGCCATATACTCCCTCCGTTCATAAATATAAGCCTTTTTAGATACTATTTCAAATGGAATACAGCATACAGATGTATGTAGACATAGTTTAGAGTGTAGATTCACTCATTTTGCTCCGTATGTAGTAGTCACTTGCTGGAATCTTTAGAAAGACTTATTTTGCGAACGGAGGGAGTACTATACTAATAAAACATTAAGGCCACGAGGCGATGCAGTGCTGGTTACAGGAGGCAAGAAGAGATGCATCCATCGACGACGTCCACCTCCTCGACTCAGGGCGCCTAAGTAGCAGCGGCTTTCGTGGCCAGGTCGACGTGCTTCTGAACAATGGCGTCCAAAGATTCCAGCCGCTGGAAGAAGGCCAACGTCTTTCTGTCCTTGCTTGCCTTGTAGTGGCCTATGTAGACGATTTCCTCGTAGACGTGGATGTGCAGGTCGACGGTTTCTTGCATGGCGAGGCGCTGCGCGGCGAGCGCGGCCTCGAGGTGCACATTCTTTGTTGCGACCTCCGGCACCTGCAGGGCCACCAGGGCTTGAAAGAGTTCGTCACCATGGAGGCCGATGAGGGTGGCAGGCAATGAGGAGCCTGTGCGCGCGGGCTGGAGCAGTACGGCAAGGTCGTCCGCGCGCTTCTTCACGGCGGTGAACTTGCGGATGGAGTTGACCATCATGTCGTCCATGCGAGAGGCGAAACCGGCATCGGCGAGGGCTACGATGCCTGCGGTCGCCAGCACCGTCTGGAAACGCTGCGCGGTGCGGGGCCGCAGGCCGGCACCTTGGATGATTTGGCACAGCCGACTGCCGCTCGCGTCCATCGCCTCCATAGGTGCTTGTGGCTTCTGGTCACTTGGTCTTGGATTGGAGTGAGCAGTGTTGCACAGAGACTTGGGAGTAGATGGATTGGAGTGGTGGGGCGCCTTTATTATATGAGAGTCCAAACTCTGTTGCATTCACATCGTGTTGGCTCTATTCTGCTTCTCCAATTAATTCCCTCTGCATGTAATTGAGGATGCATCATTGACCGTTCAACGTCTCGGGAACCGCTACCCTCTCCCTCCTTGGCATTCAAGCACCTATGGACCCGTCGACGACGAGGTGCCTATGGTGACTTCGTAAATTTCAAGATGATAGTGTCGTGCGTGTGTGCGTTCATAGGGGTGAGTGTATGCGCGTGTATATGAGCGCTTGCGTCTGTACTGTGTAAAAAAACGTAAATGCGTGTCAAAAAGAGACTAGTCAGTATACTCAATATTGTGCACCTCGGAGAGGAAAACGATAGAACTAGTATGTATTTATTTACGGTGCAGATTCACTCATTTTGCTCCATATGTACTCCGTCTCGGTGTAGTCTAGTCACTTGTTGAAATCTTTAGAAGAGCAAATACTCCTTTCTGGTTTACAGGGCTATACTAGCAAGTAGTTTTACGTACTAGTACAATAGTGGGCTCACATAGCAATTTTGTCTCATGCAAGAGCCTAGCTATATGCGTGCTCCAATGTTTGCAACTGCAACGTTCGGTTTGCGCTTGGCTCTTCGCCTCTTCGAGAAGACGAACAATGATGTTACTACTACTGCTTCTACCGTGTCGAATCCACTGCTGCATGTCCGTCCACTGCGAGCGGGACGGATAGCTTGTTGTAGAAGTACTACTAAGCAAAAGCCTGTCCTCGTTTGCGAGCAACCGCGTGCATGGTGAGGGAGAAGGCGTGTAGTAAAATCAAGCTTCTCCTCGTTGTACGAGTTGACGCGACACATCATAGCACTGGCCCCACATGCTTGCCTCTAAACTTGGCTGAAAGACCCGCAGTGTACAATATATTTGCTGCAACCTCTAACATTTACCCACCACAAATTAAAATATATGTGGCCGTATGCATCGTTCTGATGCAGAGGCCGGGGAGTCCCCCCTTTTCGAAAAAAAACAAATTAAAATATATATTCCTGTCTTGACCAGATGAGCGTGCAAACTACAATCACCAGGGTGTCAGGTAGGGCCAGAAGACTATTTTTTTTAAAAAACTTCGAGACGGCCACATAGCATCCCAACGATTTTAAGCTTACAGGCACGGTACACGCTATCCTAGACTACTCTACACATGAAACTGCCACACGAGCGTCTGGGCTGTGCTTGGCTCTTCGCCTCTTCGGGAAGTCGAACAATGATGGAGTACTACTGCACTGGAGGAGTAGTACAGTACGCTTCTGGCCATCTGACACCGATTGAACTGTTGCATGTCCACCGCGTGAGGGAGAGCGTGTAGCGAAAGCTTCTCCTAGTCTTGCCAACCACCACGCTCATGGGCGAGGGAGGGACGCTCCTGCCTTTGCGTGTATGACAGGTGGGCCCGACAGGTGTGTGGCCAACCTGTCATACAGCCAAAGGCAGGTGCAGTTAAGTCCGCGAGGGAGAGGATAATCAAACTTCTCGTTGATGTACGAGTTGACGCGACACATCAAAGCACCGCACTCGATATATTTCAATAATTTACGTTTACCGATGCATTAATTACAACGCATGCATGCATGCCGTGACTCTCCTTTTGATACTTGCATGTGTTGATTTAATGCACCTTGAAGTAGTATAAAATATGTGACGGTAAAGCTTTGTAATACCCGGCCCAAGTCGAGAGATGGTTGTGCACAAGGAGGGCGAGATCATGCAGACCGAACAGGACCCGACGATGGAGCTCTCTAAGGTCTCAATGGACCTCACCGTGCTCCACTGCCCCTTGTGCCTCCGCCCCTTGACGCCTCTAGTGTATGAGGTTCGAATACACCTCGTCCGTTCGGCTGATTGAGCAAGGTGCAGGTTTCTTGATTGATGTGTTGTTCGATTGATTTCTGCAGTGCAAGGGAGGGCACTTGGCCTGCGCGGACTGCCGCGTCGAGTGCCCCGGGAACTAGCGGCAGTGCCAGAAGTGCGAGCGCGGAGGTGGCTTCGACGTGCGGAACACGGCGGTGGACTCCGTCCTTTCGTCGGTGAGGGTGGAGTGCCCGCACGAAGGCTGTGGGCTCTACGTCACTTACCACAAGCTCGTCGATCACCAGAGCGTGTGTCCGCTCGCGCCCTGCAAATGCCCCGTGCCCGTCTGCGGCTACGAAGGCCCGCCGCCGGCGCTCTACCACCACATCAGCACCGCGCATCCCATGCCCGTGCACAGGATCCAGTACGGCAAGGTGCTCCAGCTGCAAGTGCCACTGTCGGAGCCACGGCTCTTGCTGTTTGCGGAGGAGGACCGCACGCGTTTTTCTTGGTCGGCGGCGTGCTCGACATCGGCGCGCCTATCGACGTGTCGGTCGTCTGCATCAGAGCGGGGGCGTCCCCACTGCCGCACTACGTGGCCAAGCTGTGGGCGAACGGCCCGCCGGGGGAGCCCAAAGGCACGACCGACGCCGTCAAGGTGGAAATGGAGGTGACAAGCAGCAAGGATCCCGGCGACGTCGACGTGCAGGAGCTGACCTTCTTGACAGTTCCGCCTGAGCTGCTGGCCGGGGCTAAGCTTGTGGCCCTCCACATTCAGATTGACAAGCTCACGTCCTAAATGTTTCTACAGTGCCTTCTGTTTATCTTAGTAATATGCTAATATAGGGATTACCTTGGTCTACTTTAGCTTAAGAAATGGTGGGTTTTGGTGGCGATGCAGCAATTACTTCGACATCAAATCAGTAATTTCCAATAGTCGAACGGATATTTTGTGTCTGTTGGATATAAAGTTCCTTTGGGTAAGAAGTACTACTTGTCATCAAAATGGATAAAAGGAGATGTATGTAGACGTATTTTAGTTCTAGATACGTCCCTTTTTATCCATTTTGATGACAAGCACTCCCTCCGTTCCACAATACATGCCTTCCATTTGTCAAAATATAGATGTATCTAGACATGTTTTAGTATATAGGTACATCCATGATAGAGCCAATCGAATGGTTGAGAACACTACAATTCGTAGCTATAGATGCGTGTGTGACTCCCAGATGCAGAGGCCGAGGGTCATCATCCTCCTTTTCAAGAAAAAACAGACGCGTGTGTGAGAGGACGAGTGCGTGCATGCACCTCTTCTCTTCCTGTATAATGTACTAAACTCAGAGTACAAGTTTTTGTGGGTTGCACGATGGTGCGTGCGAGAAGTCCCGAGAGATAGCCTAGAGCTCGCCACGCGGCTATTCCTGTCGAACGTCCCATTAACCGTAAGATATGAATACGACGGTGCCAGTTATTGCACGTACACAGCAGTACTCCCTCCTTTCCGGTTTATTGGGCTTAATTCAAAAATCTCACCAACCAAGATGGTGAGTGGTGGTATATTTTTTGTAGTTTGCAAAAGCACCTAATTAATGCTCTTGTTTTTCTCAAAAAATTATGTTTATCAATGCATTAATTGCAATGCATGCATGCATAAAGTACATGCATTGGTCAATTTTCTCTTAATACTTGCATGCAATGATTTAATGCACCTTGGAATCTGAACATGTGTTGGGGAACAACCAAATTGAGCCTTATAAAATGGGAAAGCTAAAATTTTGAGATAAGCCCTATAAAACCGGAAAGGAGAGAGTAGAAAAAGAACTACTCCATCCGGGAATAGTGCCGCACTTCGAAACTAGAACCGTCAATAAATTTTGAGCTTGCGTCTCGTCACATTCCAAATTACTCCATGCTATATTGAATTGCAAACCTGTTCACACCGATCACAACCTAAATGGTTTCCCTCTTAGGAGCATATTAGTACCACGCTATATTGAATTGCAAACCTGTTCACACCGATCACAACCTAAACGGTTTCCCACTTAGGAGCGTATTAGTACTCGGTTATAAATACTAGTATGCCAAGATGACTGCACATTCCTCCTCAACTCCTCATCCACAAAAACAAACAAGTCATTCAGCATCCTTCCCTTGCGTCTACCATGGCCAGCGTGAGTTCTGGGTCAAGAGATTGCCACTAGGGAGAGGCGAGCATGGAAGCGGAAGCACGAGAGATGTCCCGCCTCGCTGCGAGAGCAGCCGACATGTCCCGCCGCGCGGAAGTAGCAGCACAGAGGTCCCGCCGTGCCACTGAAGCAGCATGGAGGTCCCGCCGCGCCGTCGAAGCAGCAGACTGGTCTGGCCGCGCCGCGGAAGCAGCAGAGATGTCCCACCGCGCCGTGAATGCAGCAGAGATGTCCCGCCACGCCACGGCGGCCTGGGAAAATTTCTTACGGGCAGGCGACGACTGTTACAGGCGCATGCATGCGATCATCCATAGCCAAATGAATCAGATCTCCGGTTGGGCGAGGTTGTAGGACGACATGAAAGCCTCGTTTGAACAGGCTACCGGCGTCATCCGGCAACTATGGGAGGGAAATGAGAGGCTCTGGGCCGAGCGCGACCTGCTGAGGGAGAAGATCGTCCGAAGTGCAGACCAGCAGGAGGAGACCAGTGCCTTGTTGAAGAGGACCGGCGTCATCGTCAAGAAACTTATGGACGAGAATGACATGCTCCGCAACGAGCGCCAAAGGCTGGTGGAGGAATCCGTGGATGTTCTCAAGCAGCGTCTTGAGGACACGAAAGAGCTCATCGCCGCTCGCCGCGGAGACTAGTTCCCGCGGCCTGCAGCAACGCATCAAGAAAGTAGAGATCAGCGAGCCAGATCCTTGTCTTCCTTCTTCTTTTGCCCTTGTGTATTTTGGGCATAGCCGCATGTGGCTTTTTTAATTATCTTTCTGATTATGTAAGACAATTAATCGTCCTTATATATTCATCAGTCTTGCTATAAGTCGCAGTAGTTGCTATATAGGTCAGTCAGATCTTACAGCAAGATCCTTGCTTTCAGATTTTCTTTTTTCTCTCTTAAATCTCAGTCGAGTGAGACATAGCCACGCCATTAAACAGAGGCTCGGGCGCAGACCTTGGGAGAGAGGTGGACGGCAGATGGAGGTCAAAGGGCTCTCCTCCCGATAAGCACGCGCAGGGGTCTGATCGCACGCCTCTCGTACTCAAATAGCTACCATGCACGGCACCTCCTAGCTAATAAAAAATGGGGACGCGTGGCGACACGTAAATGGTACTAGTAAGTAGAACGCCCACGGTTTCAATAATACTTGTGTTTCCGATTGTAACGTGACAGCACTTGTTCCAAAATGACTTTGTTGATTGTTAATGTGTGCGCCTTCGCAAATCGGACTGCAAAATTACCACAGCATGTTGGTGCCATGTCATGGCACCAAGCCAAGTTTCATTATTTTCATGCGTGTTTTGGATTTACAGGAATTAAAAAACTAAGTTTCTCAATGTTTCCAACCCAGCCACGACGCCCAGAATTTTGAATTTCATTCCCATTTCTTGCATGGAACCTAGAAATTTACCCGAGGACACACATGTGATTTTTCAACCAACTTTGGTGCACTGGAACATGTGCTTGTATTTCAAATTTGAATTATGCACACAAAGGTGACATGTTCCCTCCCAGAACCACGAGCCTTCTTGAGAGAAGCTCCAATTTGCAAGAAGCTTATACCAAAATTTGTTCCTATTCGGCCAATTTTTTTACCACGGCATGGTACTACCATGACATGACACCATGCCAAGTTTCATGATTTTAAAACCAAGTTTCTCAATGTTCTGGACCGAGCCACGATGCCCAGATGTTTGAATTTTATTCTCATTTTTTGCATGGGACCTAGAAATTCACCCGAGGACACAAACGTGATTTTTCAACCAACTTTGGTGCACGGGAGCATGTGCTTGTAGTTCAAATTTGAATTATGCACATTAAATGACCAAAAACTCAATTAATGTGTAAATAAGGCCAAACGAAGCCGGAATAATTCCAAAATTTAACAGGGCACTCATGTAGTTCTATGTTCCCTTTGTAAATAAACTCAAGGGGGACAGTGTATATCATTTTGCACTCAAAGGTGGCATGTTCCCTCTCAGAACCACGAGCCTTCTTGAGAGAAGCTTCGGTTTGCAAGAAGCTTATACCAAAATCTATTCGTATTCGGCCAATTTTTTACCACAGCATGGTAGTACCATGACATGACATCCATGCCAAGTTTCATGATTTTCAGACGTGTTTTGGATTTACAAGAATTTTAAAACCAAGTTTCTCAATGTTCTCGGCCGAGCCACGATGCCCAGATGTTTTAATTTTATTCTCATTTCTTGCATGGGACCTAGAAATTCACCCGAGGACACAAATGTGATTTTTCAACCAACTTTGGTGCACGAGAGCATGTTCTTGTAGTTCAAATTTGAGTTATGCACATTAAATGACTAGAAACTCGATTAATGTATAAAAAACGACAAACGAACCCGGAATAATTCCAAAATTTAATAGTGCACTAATGTAGTTCTATGTTGCCTTTGTTAAGAAACTCAAGGGGGGCAGCATATATCGTTTCACACTCAAAGGTGGCACGTTCCCTCTTAGAACCACGAGCTTCCAAATCGGCCCAATTTTTTACCACAACATGTTAGTGCCATGACATGACACCATGCCAAGTTTCATGATTTCCAGGCGAGTTTTCGATTTACATGAATTTAAAATCTAAGTTTCTCGATGTTCTTGGCCGAGTCATGATGCCCAGATGTTTGAATTTAATTCTCATTTCTTCCATGGGACCTAGAAATTCAACCAAGGACACACATGTGATTTTTCAACCCACTTTGGTGCACCGGAGCATGTGCATGCAATTCATATTTAGATTATGCACATTAAAAGTCCAGAAACTCAATTAATGTATAAAAAGGCCAAATGAACCCGAAATAATTCCAAATTTAACAGGGCACTCATATAGTTCTATGTTGCCTCTGTAAATAAAATCAGGGGGAGGCAGCGTATATCGTTTCGCACACAAAGGTGACACGTTCCCTCTCGGAACCACGAGGCTTGTTGAGAGAATCTCCGGTTTTGCAAGAAGCTTATACCAAAACTTGTCCCAATTCAGCCCAAAATTATACATATGAAAACAAGGTTTAGATTATCCCAAACATCTCGCTACCTAGACCAATAATGTCCTATGATTTGAATTCAACATAAAATGGATACAAATATTTGAATTGGAGAGCGTATGGTACATGTAGTTCATAGTGAAATATGATTACTGCTATATGCATGTTTTTTGTTATCAAGATAATATTTAAATTATTGTATAACTTGACAACAATCATATTCAAATAAGGAAAATTGAATCAAATTTAGTCCATATGGTAGACGACAATATATATGTTCACATGGTGGAGTAAAATGTTCATATATGATGGAAGATCAAAATGTACGACTACATCAATTATAAACCGCAAGGTCACCTAACGATATATTCGAATTCAACATAACGTGGATTCAAAAATTGAAATTCGAGATCATGGCATCTGTAATCATATAAAAAGGGACATTACTCTTTCTTTGGTGGGAATTGATTTGTTTTTTGTTGTTGTTGAGGGAAGTGCGAATCGATTTGGTACTGTGCAGGGTAATCTTGTTCTCCCGATTTTTTTTACATTTTTCTTGTAGTTTTTTCAATGGCATCTATAGCAATATAGTAAAAGGGGACATGACTCTCTTGTGTCTTGTATGAATTGTTTTTTTACACGTTAAGTTTGTTCTGCCAAACAAGGAATCCGCACCTTGTTATCCCGAAATTTTCAAGCTCGAGTATCTTTTGTCTCACCTGCTTTGAAACTCCCGCCTCTTCAACCCGCGCCGCGCCTTGTTATCCCGAAATTTGGACGCGCGCGAGAACTCCCTCCTCATCCAAAATCGCTCCCGCAGCCCAGACACGCGAAATCCCCCTTCTACCCCTCAGCCGGAAATGAAGCTCCACGTCGCGGTGTCAAAACCGGTGGGGGTACGCTGGTAACTTACCCTACATTTCGGACAAGCGCGTCCCTAAGCTTGGCTCCCCCTCCCCCTTCGCCCCCCCCATTCGTACACCGAGGCCGCCAAAACCCGCGAAACCCCACGCTCCTCCGTCGGCCTCCCGACCGCCGCCCAGCCGGAGACTCTTCCCCGACTACGTCGTCCACCGCAACAGCTCGCCGTCCCTCATCCACCGCACCGGATGAGGATCCGTTGTCGATCTCGTCGTCCCGCCGGATCAGCCGCCCCGTCCTCCACCTCCAAGGAGCTGCCCCGATGTTTGCCTCGTCTATCGCGCCACCTCAATCCCCACAGCGCCGTCTTGACCTGCCCCACCGGAACCGCAGCACCCTCACCAATTCCTCGATGAAGCCGAGGCCAACTCGGCGCCACCAAGGAGGTTCTGCACTCACCGCTGCATTTTATCTTTTATTCGATCTCACGGGGCTGCCGGTGCTCGATACCGAGCAGACATGGCGTGTCTCCATCGACGGCGCCGTCGCCGGCCACATCATCCACGGCGTCTCTCCCCCATGTTGTTGCTTCCTCGGCGGCGACTTCCACAACGGCACTAGCTGCAGCTGCTCCGGCTCTCGCTCGCGCTGCGGCTCTGTTCTTGCTGTCGGTCGCGCTGCTGCACTGCTCCTGCTTTCGTTCGTGCTGCTGCTCTGCTCTTGCTCTCGCTTGCTGCTGCTGCTGCACGACCTCCGGCAGCTACAGGAGTTGCTGCTTTAGCACTCGCTCGCGGTGCTACTGCACGACTTGCTCTCTGCTAGTGCGTTCCCTGCTCGAGCGTCTGCTGATTTAGATCACTGCTTCTCTGCTACTAGTGCTCGAACGCCCTAAACATCTATTGCAATGCTCTGTTACTAGTTCAATCAGTTTCGACAGTAAAATTCAGTTTCGACTGTGAAGTTCATTTTCTTCAGTTAAGTTCAGAGTGAACAGTACTTACAGCATCTGTCGGAGCGGCCGTGGCGCGGCTGATGCGTTTTACATCTAGCACTTTTTGGTGATGTATTTTACATCATCTATTGCAGATGATATTAGGGTCCCACTTCAGATTAACGTTGTTTGTCTTGTCATGCTTCAGCCTCGTCGCCGTACACCTTAGCGGAGCTGCTCCAACGACGGAACCGTCCATCACAGCGGAGCAGTACCCTCGGCGCCGTTTCCAGAGGCCTCGGATCTTCTTCCCCGCCTCCGACAGTCACACCAGCATCATCACCATCCTCCACGTCCAACCCAATGATGCTGAGGTCCACAAGGCTATGCCAAAGAGGTTGTACACTCGTCGCATCACTTTGTTTCTCCATTCCTCTGTTCTTCCAATTCATGTGAGCCAAACACCCAGGTTGACTGAAATCCTATGTTTCCAAATGCTCTGTTTTGCACGTGCATTCCTATCCTATTCCTGTGTTTTTCCTGTCCCTGCGTTTATAGAATCCTCCAATTCTAAGGAGCCCTTACAGATTTACTTCATTTTCAGATAGGCGTCAAAGAAAACTCTGTGTGTTATGTCCTGCTCCTGCCGTGCCGTCATCCACCCCACCTGAGGTGCACCATCGACAGAAGCGTTCACTGCAGCAGAGATCCCCCCTGCAGACTTCTTTCGCCGCCTCAGATCATCTTCCCCGTTGCCGGCAGCCACGCCAACTGCATTACCATCATCGACTGAGCAGATGAACCTGAGGACTACACAGTTCCGGAAGAGAGGTCGCAGTCTTTCGTGTTTGCTTACGTTATACATCGGTTATTATTACCTGCTACTTTATCGTTCAATCTTGAGTTTTGAATTGCCCATGGGTCTCATATCGAGCCAGCAACGAATAGTATCTGTCTACTATCTGGTTCATCTGGGGTCTTCTATGTGGTTCATGTTGGGTGGGCAACAAACAATAGATGATCCATTGTCTATCTTTTTAAACTGAAGCTATAATCTACCTGCTATCATTAGTTTTGGATCCATCCACTCGTTTGCTACCATCAGTCTTGATTTTTGCATGCACCCCTTAGGCCTTACAAAATCTAACTATTTTTTATTATGCATGTCAGATATTGTACACAATCGTACTGAACATGTAGAGAAAAAGAGAAGACCGTTGCGTGCGAATATAATGTCATGCAGACGCCGCTCCATGGTGGGCGAAGTGCCCCCCCCTCCTGCATTTCCAGATTGTATTCCAGAGGAAGATAACTGTTCAGATGGAGATTCAGAAGGAGCCGACCACGCCTGTTTACCACCTGAGGTGTTTGCTCTAACCTGGCATGCTGATGTTGGTCATATCATGCATATGGCGCCTTGCATTGCTTACATTATACATCTTATATGTCATCAGCTTAGTTTAGATTTGCTTTGTGTGAATGCCACCTGTTTGGTTTCTATATCATACTCCCACCATTCCTAAATATTTGTCTTTTTAGAGATTTCAACAAGTGACTACATACGGAACAAAATGAGTGAATCTACACTCTAAAATATGTCTATATACATCCGTATGTGGTAGTCCATTTGAAATCTCTAAAAAGACAAATATTTAGGAACGGAGGGAGTATATGGGAATTATGCAATGCCATCTTCTTTAGCCAGGCATCATATACGTGAATCATGCAATGCCATCCTGTTTAGCCAGTCATCGTATATGTGAATTGTATTGTGCCATATTTTTTTCCATAATGTATTCCATTTGTCAACAATGTTTATACATTCATCTACTCTTCCTGTGCATCAGCCATTTGAGTCGGTCATGGGAAAATCTGGAGTGAAAACAAGGTCTTCTGAGCAGTCAGTGCTACCTGTCGATGCAGATTTCTTGCTGGTTACAGATAGCTCCTCAGAGGAGGATTCAGAGAGAGATGACCAGTCGTATCCCCCCCCCGAGGTGCATGCTCTAACTTGGCTGGGTTATATTGCTCATATCATGCATATGGTGTCTTGCATTGCCATGCCATCTGCTTAGATTAGACATGCTTTGTGTGAATGCCTCCTGTTTGCTTTCTATATCAGATATGTGAATTATGCAATGCCATGTTTTTCAGCCAGTTATCATATATGTGAATTATGCACCGCCATGGAGCCAGGCATCATATATGTGAATTATCTCATGCCATCTTTTTTTCATTACGTATTCCATTTGTCGACAATCTGTGTATATTGAACTACTCTTCATGTGTATCAGCCATTTGAGCCGGTTATGGAAAAATCTGGAGTGAAAACAAGGTCTTCAGAGCAGGCAATGGTACCTGTTGAAGCATATATCTCGATGGTTACAGGGAGCTCCTCAGAGGAGGATTCAGAGACAGATGACCAGTCCTATATCCCACCTGAGGTGTATGCTCTAAGTTGCAATGTTTATATTTCTCATATGATGCATATGGTGTCTTGCATTGCTTAGTTTAGACATCATATGCACAATATTGAATTCTATCTGCTTAGTTTAGAGATCATACATGCGAGTGCCAGCTGCTTAGTATATGAATCAATTATGTCAATTATATCATGCCATCATGTATACTTAGACAACATGTATGTGAATTATTTCATCCCAACCTATTTTAGAAAGACATCATATAGTTTTGTCATGTCATCCTGTTTAGGTACTCATATGTTGAATTATGCCATTATATCCTGTTAAGTTATCCATCATATATCTGAAACTGTGTCATGCTATCCTGTTTAGTTAGGCATCATATATGTGAAATTGTGTCATGCTGTCCTGTTTGGTTAGACAACATATATGTGAATTACCACATCTGTCTATCATACAATGTCTGTACGTTCAATTTCTTTTCTTGTTTATCAGCCATTTGAATTGGAGGGGGTGATGGCAGTATCTAAGGGAGCAAAAACCCGTTCTTCACAAAAGACAGTGCTACCCGTCGATGCAGATAGAACCATGGTTGTACTGGCCCACAAACTAGCCCCACCACACATAATCGAGACTCTTCCAGATTGCACACTTACACCATTGGGCAGAGAACCAGCTACAACCCATCTAACCGCAACCCCAGCGGATAGTAACCCACTTATAGTTGACAAAGCACCATGTCCACCACAGAGTACCCCCACACGAGCAGTTTGTAAAGCTACTGCAGTGCCCAAAGCACGAAGACCACCACAGCTAACCCAAACTCCACGTTTAAAGCAGAAGAGCAACTGTTCTCAGGTCAGATTCCGTAGCTATGGTCCATACTCCTTTGCTGTTGCATCACTGTATTTACTCATACCAACTACTTTCGAATTTGAAGGATCCAATTGAAACTCCAATGGCGCAACAGGTATGTTTTAAACCTATTTCTTTAACTGGATTGTTGTTCTAACTTCTTGCTCTATGTTGATTTCAGTTTAAGTTGTATAAACAGTTATGTTCTCATGTGATGCACATTACAAGTGCTGCCAATGTTGTGTAGTTTCTCACACTTATATTCTGTCTATGCTGCTGTGTCTTAAAAATATATGAGTTGAACTGTGTCTCTATCTTGATTAGGGAACATAAACTAGAATGATATGGACAATACAGTGACCATAGTACATAGATATATGTTTGTTTCATGTTGTTATCCTGTCCACCTTACTACTGAACCGGTTTACCAAAATGAGTTTCGTATACTACAAGCTAAACCTGTGATGTGTCTGCTTGTTTCTCTTGTAGTATGCAAACAGAATATTGGAGAAGAGCACCCCACTATGCAATGGTAGAGAAAGTAATGCAGATAAGGTTCAAGATAGTGAGACAACCCTGTTGGTCTCCAAGAAAGGTGATAAAAACGATCTTGTAGACAGTGAGAAAACCCCACAGTCCTGCGTTGATGTAGTGTTCGAGTTACTGGCCAGTACCGCTGGCACAAGCTCTTCGAACTCGCTGCCTGAATCACTTCGGCTTCTTCAGTCTCAGCTACAAGCTGAAAGGCATCAGTCAGCTGTGCTGCGGCAAGAAGCCGAAGGACTGAGGAAGTCCCTGCAGAATTCAGATGCGTACTTTCTTGTGCAACAGCAAGCGCTGGAGGATTTAAGCGCCAAACAAGAGAAAGTTAATAAGCTTGCTAAGCATCTTGCCAGCATTATGGGTACCCAGGATATTGTTTCTTGAACTCTTCTGAAGTGGTTTCAGTTCTGGACTTGTTTTGCTGCGGCGTTTATATGCTGCTTTGTTCCCTATATTTGCACTGGTGGCGAACTTTGATGCCCAGTGGATGTAATATGTGTAATAGCCGTGATAGCCTAGCATAAGTTGCTTGCTTATTTATTTCCTTGTTGTCTTGTTTATTTGTTTGCTTGTAGTCAGTGCAGTTCTTTTTCCGCGGTTTGCTAGTGGCTGCAATAACCTATTTTTTAAAACTAGGCCACAATAACCATGGGCTAATATTTACTGTAGTGACACTGGGCCTCCTACGGGCCGTAGAAACAGTGGGCCTTCTACGGGCCGTAGAAACAGTAGGCCTTCTACGGGCCGTAGAAACAATGGGCCTTCTACGGGCCGTATCATCAATGGGCCTTATACGGGCCGTATGATCGATTGGCCAAACATGGGCCAATAACAGGCCGCATTATGGCCGTAAACGGGCTAGAGTTGGAATCGTCCGTTCATGGGCCGACCATAATGGGCCATCGTTAATAGGCCATATTTGATGACGCTATGAAAACGGCCCAACGTATTAACGGACCACAAACGGGCCGACTGTAACCACGGGCTGAATTTGGCCCACAAGCAGAAAATGACAGTAACGGGCCATAAGTAAACGAATGCTGGAAATGAGCCCAAGAATAAATGGGCTCTGAGAAGGCCGAAAGATAACATGGGCTGGAAACGGCCCAACGGAATAACGAGCCGTTAATGGGTATAAAGTGATACACTGTTCATTACGGGTCAGTTTCACCACGGGCCGTTAATGGGTGTAAAGTGATACACTGTTCATTACAGGCCAGTTTCACCACGGGCCGTTAATAGGCCAAGAGTTACATAGGGCCTCATATGGGCCGAAAGACGTCATGGGCCATACATGGGCCAGAAGTGAAAACGGGCTGGAATCATATTGGATGGTCCAGATGACGCTACTGGGCCTAATTCGGATAGGGCGTAACGGGCCTTGGGTTAGCGGGCTGTAAATGGGCTATATGCGAATAGGCCATTAACAGGCTTTCCATGGGCCGGCCCGCCACCTTTTGACCAAGTCAAACGGGCCGGCCTTTTCACAGGAATGGGCCTCTGTTGGGCCGTGCCACGTGTCGACGTATCATAGGCGCCTTCTGTCCAATGAGTGGATGACATCTGTCCCAACGATGAGCCGACACGTGTTTCCTCCAGCCAATGATGATTTTACACGTGGAAAATCCCCATTGGTCGGGGCTGTTAACGGGTTATCGGATCCAAAACCCGACCCGATAGCTTAACGGCGTTCCGTTACGGTGGATGCCACGTGTCGGTCACCCTTGACGAAAGCACTTCTGTGACGCGCGATTTATCGTCATGGAAGTGCACACTTCCGTGATGATAATTTTGGTAATGTCATGGAACACTTCTACGACAACACATGTATGACTATCTTGATTCTGTCATAAAATCGTCATGGATGTACATGCATGACAAAAAACGCGACCTACTGTGACAAACACGTATCATCACGGAAGTGTATTTTTTTGTAGTGATGTCGCACAACCTCCTAGCTTTGAAGATCCAAAACATCCTGACATGGTATACAAGCTCAACAAGGCATTGTATGGCCTCAAACAAGCCCCTCGCGCTTGGTATGACACTCAAAGACTTCCTGAAGAGCAAAGGCTTCAAACCTGGTTCCCTGGATCCTACACTCTTCACAAAGACATATGATGGTGAACTGTTTGTGTGCCAAATTTATGTGGATGACATTATCTTCGGCTGCACTAACCAGAAATACAGTGATGAGTTTGGACACATGATGCAAGAGCAATATCAGATGTCCATGATGGGTGAGCTGAAGTTCTTCCTTGGTCTTCAAATTCGTCAGCAAAGCAATGGCATCTTCATATCTCAAGAGAAATACCTCAAAGATTGCCTGAAGAAGTTTGGAATGCAAGACTGCAAAGGTTACACGACGCCAATGCCAACCAAGAGTCATCTGGGTCCTGACGTCAATGGTAAAGAGTTCGATCAAAAGGTATACCGCTCCATGATTGGTTCTTTACTTTATTTATGTGCATCTAGGCCAGATATCATGCTTAGTGTTTGCATGTGTGTTCGATTCCAAGCGGCACCAAAGGAATCGCATCACTTAGCTGTGAAGCGAATTCTTCGATATTTGGCTTACACCCCAACACTAGGATTATGGTATCCAAAGGGCTCAAAGTTTGATCTAGTTGGATTCTCGGATGCTGATTATGCTGGTGACAAGGTGGATCGCAAGTCTACATCAGGCACATGTCACTTTCTAGGACGATCACTTGTCTGTTGGTCTTCAAAGAAGTAGAACTGTGTATCACTCTCCCCTGCTGAATCTGAATACATTGCTGCTGGATCTTGCTGCGCTCAGCTTCTATGGATGAAGCAAACACTCAAGGACTATGGCATCCATCTGAAACAAGTACCACTCTACTGCGATAACGAAAGCGCCATCAAGATTGCCAACAACCCAGTTCAGCACTCGAAGACAAAGCACATTGAAATTCGTCATCACTTTCTCAGAGATCATGTCATGAAGGAAGATATTGATATCATTCATGTCAACACTGAAGAGCAACTGGCAGATATCTTCACAAAGCCCTTGGACGAGAAAAGGTTTTGCAAGTTGCGGTGTGAGCTAAATATCTTGGAATCCTCGAATGTCCTGTGATTAGGCACACATCCTAACACTTATGCATGTTGACGACTTAGATGTGCAACACACGAAGTAATGTATATCTTCAATCAATGAAGACTTACACTCTGAGTGTGAAAACATTAATGCGGAATTTGACTTCGGAGCGCCACGATAATTGTGCGCCATGTCTGGGTCTAATACTTCCTATACGGTGGGTAACGCCACCACCAAACTTTTGTTTGGAATGTTTCTCTTGGCGTTACATTTGCAAAGTCTTCGCATTTGATTTGTCTTCATGTTTATCTTCACACTGTTGATTTGGTCTTATTCTGATATGTACATATATTAGTGTTCTGTCCTCTACAGCATTCACTTATAGCTATGTCTTTTTGTTTGAATCTTTTGAACTAAGTGAATGTGATCGGACCCTAACCTCTCCATGCTTCCTACTCGAGTCTATCTATCCAAATCATATGCATTCTATTGAAACAGTCGAATGTCTTCTCTGCGTCCTTGTCAGTAGAAGATACAGAGACAAACATTAAATCTGTTTTAAATGCTCAATCCTTATTGCCTGAAATCCGGAGAAGCCGGAACGACCACCCGACAGTCCAGGCGTGCGTGGGAACATGGAACAACTCCCAATGTTTTGCATGTTCGCCACATGTCCCTCAGATGTGAACCGCCAGGGGCACCTGCGTAACTGCGTTGTGTCGTCCCTCTCCTTATAAATGCACATCCCATCGCTGTCAAAAATCCTTCTCCCACCTCTCCACCTCGTCAAAACCCTAGCGCCACCGCTAGCTCTCGACGACGTCGGCGACGAAGCGCTTAGCTACCGCGACCTCACCGACGCCGTCCTCACGCCGGCCGCGGACATCGTCGTCTCCGCCGCCGCCATAGGTGTCCTCCGTCGCCAAGTTAGGGCACGGAAGATCGAACTGCTCGGCCTCCTCTTCTGCTCCGTCTAGCATTTCATCGTGTGGTAAATTAAAATTTGCTTTTTACCGTCTTTTTGATCCGATAGATTCATCCTTTCTACCAAAAGTAGTTTCTACTTCCACAAATTTGGATCTATTCCGTTCTGCATCTCATCATATGCCTAGTATGTTCACTTATGCTTCACACGTAGTTAGATTCCTCACTTGTACCTATTCTTGGATTCGTACAAATCTGGAACCAACTCTCAACATATAAGTGAATGTCTTCGCGCTGTGAGGTCAATGTCTTCTAAACTGATTTATCTTCAAAATCTTCTGAGAATGCATATGACCTCTTCCCCTTCCCTCGCATCTCTAATGCTGTCACAGGTACATGTCCGTGGGAGAATCCCTTGGTTCTCATAGTCTACATTCATTTGCAGAATTCTTACAGCATCATATCAACTCTCCCGAAGCCAGTTCCTGTCTGACCAGCAGACGGAAGCCTTTGACAGTGTTGAAGCCTTTCAGTCTGAACTTCATGGCAACAGAGAAATCAGTCAGGAAGGGCGGCAGACAGCACCGTGGAAACACAGCTAAGGACCTACCACCAGATCTCTATGAACTATACAAGTCAGATCCTGAAGAGACCTATGGGGAACGCAAGAATCGAATCCAATGGATTCGAAGACATTGGGCAGAGGAATGGTTCAAGTACAAATTTTTCACTAACGAATATGCTAAAAAGAATGCAATCAAGGGCCCCTGGGGAGATATTGTATACAAAGGTCTTCAGCCCAAGTCCAAGTCTGAAGCCATTGCTCAAGGCTTCTACCCTTGCATGGTCCGTGGACCTCAGCCTGCTAATGCCGATCCATCCAGTCTGCTATGGTGTCGTGAAGACAATCTCTTCAAGCGCAACTTCCAGTTTGCCCAGAGTCTGCAAAGAAGAACAAGAAGGACCTTGGTTTAGACTTCAACCCGGGCCCATCTGCTCCTCGGGCTGATGGCACTCGTGATGCCGAACCCAATATTGTTGGGCCCTTCTACAACCTAGAGGGTCTCATCACTCACATTAAGGTTCAAGGAACAGTTGTGGATCACTCTGCAGATGACGCTGATTCTGACGAAGCGCCTGCACCACCGAAGCCGAAGAAGCTGAAGAAACCCAAGGCTTCGAAGCCTTCCACTGCTCCAAGTGCTTCACGAGCGAAGCCTCTGGCTACTTCTCCTCCTGCACCTAGTGTGCATTCTGAAGATCTCTCACGCATCTCCAAGTCTGAGAAGAAGAAGAAGAAGCCCATGCACACCACTGGTCAAGCACTGACCCCTGCTGCTGTTCTAAGAAATGAGAACGACGCCATTGATCTGTCGAGTGACGACGATCTTGCTGACGATGCTCTTGAGCTGCTGATAAAGAGCAAGCAAGAGGCGGAAATCTTCAATGATTAGCCTCTCTTTGACGTGTAAGTATTGAACAACTTCATTGATGAGTGGTTTGACACCCCAAATCTCAGCTTTGATGATCTTCAACTTCCAATTGGCCTCAGCGTCTCCTTCCATGGCGCCATTGCTCCTGAGCTGGCTCTAGCTCAGAAAATCGTTGAACTGAAGCACAAAATTGACTATGAGAAGGCTCGGTTCAAAAAGCATATGGCCCAGCTCAGTGTAACAGACGTTCAAAACTTCAAGACAATGATGCATGAGCTCAAGGAGGCGTTTCACAAGAAACGTGACGAAGCCAAAGGTTCTCGAGAGCGCATGAAGCTCTTGGCTGCCAAATGTGTTCAAGCCTATAATGAAGCTGAGAAGCGCAAGGCACTTGGGCGTCCTGGCATCAACCCCAAGATGGTTGCCAAGAAAAAGAAGCCTACTGTGGACCAAGCTGGAGCATCCAGGCAGGAAGAACCTCGCATTGTCTTCCCCGCTAGTATGACAGGCGTGAAGCCTAAGGTCCCCACAGTGGCTTTAGAGCTTCAGAAAACAAGGGCAGCTGAAGCCAAAGCCAGAAAGCGCAAGACCAAGAACACCACTGACGAGGCTCCACCTGCCAAGAAGAGAAAAACCAAGAAGAAACATTGGGCTGCTCCCACAGAGCCCCTTGTCGTCGAGCCAATCTCTGTTGCTCGTCCTGCATCTGCACAACAAGAGCGTCGTATGATAGTTCATGAGCCTGCTTCCACAGAGGCTCCTGAAGCTGAAGACATTCCAGCTGTCAACCCCACCGCAGCTGAAGACATTGGTCCCCAAGACAATGTAGAAGATGATGAAGTCCTTCCTCAGATCGAGCACAATGTGGTATCATCGCCTATTCTCACGAACAGCGAACTCATCAGCATTGGTCGTCCATTGATGCCAATCGCTCAGGATGATTCATGGGCTGATCACCCTCAAGACTCCCCCCGTCAAGCAGAAACACCTACTACTCCCCCAACTCAAGTCACCACTCCGGTGCTTGAAGATGATGACTTTGAGGCCCAACCTACTCCGTCTCCACAAGCGTCGCCAGCGTTCCACAGGCTTCGCAAAGGTCCAAGGCCACAAGTCACTCTTTCGAGTGTTCCAGAAGGAGTAAAGCACCAATCAGTATCACGTCAAGTATTTCCTGAAGCCTCTCCTACTGTGAAAATCCTCGAGTCTGAAGCCAAAGCAGCTGAAGATATTCCGGCTGCATCAGCCGATGAACAAGAAGAGCCTAGAGATGAAGAAGCACCTGTTGCCACACCCCCAACAAACCCTGAAGTTGTTCTCGAGGAGAACGTGTCCGACCCTCCAGCTACTCGAGTGGAGGTTGACAACATTGAGGCGGCCACCAACACCAATACTAAAGCCAATGGCGTTGTCATGGTTGAAGCTCGTGTGGCGCCTGAAGCTAATGTGGTGCCTGAAGTGATTGCACCTGAAGCCAATGCTGCACTTGATGCAAATCTGCAACCTGAAGTAAATGCCGCTGCCACTGCTCCTGTACCGCCTCCACGGCCACACACCATCGAGCAAGCATATAATCATGGTCAGATGGTCACTGTCAGATGGCCCATTCTGGTTCCTCCACCTGCTGCTGGTCTGCAATTTGACAATCATATTGAGCACAGGACTCAAGTCCAGAAGCCAAAGCCTAGGTTGCCCAGGTTTCCAGGTACTGCCACTTCACCAGGGTCATTCAATGCCAATGGCTTCATTGCGCACAACACTTTCTTTGATAGCGCCAAGAACCCCTATTCCAAGCCAAGGATTTCATCTGATCGGTTCTGGAGCTGTCAGCAGCGCAACTACTATTCCTGTGTTCTCTATGACCAAGGGCGCATCTTCCCACATATGCGTCTAGACTGTGAAGCCATTGCTGGACTGCCCTTCCTAGAAGAAGCCCTTGACTGCTTCCGTGATGCTGGACTGCTCAACTTTGTGACTGATAAGGAGCATTGGAATGAAGAGCTTCTACTACAATTTTATGCTACCCTCCACATTTGCGGCTACAACAGGGATCCGAAGACTTGGGTCCTTGAGTGGATGACAGGCAATGTCCATCATGAAGCCAAAGCTCTTGATATCATTGAGCTAACTGGTCTGCCCACTCCAGGTGAACTCTTCGAGCCTGGTTGTCAGCTTCACCGCAATGCATTGGAGAGCATCTTTCAGAAGCCAGAGCCCAACATGAGCCAAATGCTAAGCATGATGAAGCCTCTGCCATGCGACGCTGATTACCCATGAGAATTCTTTGTTGAAGACCTAGAGTATCTGCCCTGAATAATCTATCATATCATAAGGCGAACTCTATGGCCCATCAAGGGACATTCTTCTGCAGTGAAGCTTGAAGGAGCGATGAAGACATTGGTCTTTTATATTTTCAATGGCATCAGCTTCAATGCTCAAGACTTCTTTATCAGGCAATTGGCTGCATCAAGCTCTGATCTCTTTGGTCTGAAGTTCTACGCTCCATGGGTTATGCGCCTGATCAAGCTTCATTCAGCTATCAACTATCAGCCTTCTGCTCGCAACCATCTAATCTTTTTGCCAGAGGTTGATATGTCAGTTGAAGCCATATACCCAGAGCCTGCCAAGGAGCCCATTTATCTTCACAATGCTGATCATCAAAGCTTCACCCAGCCCATTGAAGGAGTCCAGGCAGTCACTCGTGTTTATCCTTTGGCTGGCAATACACGTGGCCCTCACCATGCCAATACTGAAGCCACTGAAAGCACTATTGCTCAACGGCCCCGGAAGCGATCTCGTGTTCTCAATGACCGAGAGCTTCTCGTCGCCCTGCATCAGAAACAGGATAAGCATCATGACTGGCTGAAGCGACAGATGCAAAGCCTCTTGGTGGATGTCAATCGCATTCGCAACCTTGCCACCAAGAATGCCTTTGTCACTCATGAAACCTGTCGGAGGTCTTGGAAGAGTTTGACTTTGCTGAGTGCTGAAGCTGATCTTCAAGACGATGGCTTCACTGAAAGATTCAAGTTTGACTCCACTCCTCCAAGGAATGCTGTCTTGCGTCGGACTCCCTCTCTTGAAGACTCTGACTATTCCTCCTCAGCTGCAACGGTGAATGCCAGAGTCATTGATGACCAAGATGATGCTACTTCACCACCTCCAACTTCAGCACGCATCGACACTGCACCAAGTTCTTCTGCACCGCCAAACCCCGACGCCGACCCTGCAGCTTCTCCTACTCCTTCTGGGAACGAGTAGACGCTCTATGTCTTCAAACCTTTTTGGTCCTTACTGACAAAAGGGGGAGAAGCATATGAGTTGATAGTCTTCAAGCGGGTCCATATGGGCGGTTGCTTTATATTTTGCCTAGTGTTTACAACTCTTGCTTTTGATACATTTGGTTCTCTGAGTTGTAACACCTAAACTTGATGGTCGTCTGCTACTTGTTTGCTATTCTGTGATGCGATGATAAATTCCGCATGTGCGATGATAAATCCCGCATGAAGTCATACTGCAGACGTCCATTTTTCATTATGCATTTCATTATCTTCATTATATCAAATCATGCATTATGAATTGTCTTCATAAGATGAAGAGGATCTCCACAAGTACAACCTTCCATGTGCATTTGCATTCCAAAAGCAAATTACTTATATGCACATCTTCAGGGGGAGCCTGTTGCTACTTATGAAGACAATACCTTAATCCCTTACAATTTCACATACTTTTATCCCCGTTGAAAACTTCAACCAGTTTGTCATCAATCACCAAAAAGGGGGAGATTGTAAGTGCATCTAGTGCCACCCTCCATCCCATAATATAAGAGCGTTTTTGACACTTATATTATGGGACGGAGGGAGTAATACATTTTACTCGAGCATTCCACTTGAGCTTTATATTGACGTTTACACTAGTAGGAAGATAATCTTGATCATGTAACTCGGCGAAGACTCCGAATTGCTCCCCTATACGCTATGGGAAGCCTCTTCTCACAGACTACCTACACACGCCCATCACGTGATCAGTTGCAAGCTTCAAGCATGTAATCTTTTGGGATGCCTATCTTGAACTTGCCCTTGTCAACCATGATCCTCATCGCTTGATATCATCGTCTCATCGGTACATGGAATCTTTCTATTAATGCAAGCTCATGAGAAACACCTAACCCACATAGACATAGAAAACACATGGTATAGGTTAGTACACAATGCGCACATGACAAATTCTTACCATACCACACGATACCATGTGGCACATGATTTGCGCTTATGTGTTGACCATTTAGAATTCAATCTTTGATCTTTATCTTGGTCAACCTTTATATCTTTACTCCATGATCTATATTTATGTCTTGAAAGCCACATTGAATGATTCCCATTACTTCGTTGCTTCAAAACATTATCATAAATACCTCAATTTGTCATGACCATATTAGGGTTCTCTACACGAGTATCATATTGGTCATCACTTGCTATTATCCATGCTCCATCACAATCTCTTGAGAGGCACGATGAATTCTTCACTTGAATTACATGCTTCACGACTTGACCAACCATGGCTCAATGAACTCATCATGATATCGTCTTCAAGCCATATATATCATATTTATCTTTAATCTCCTCTCAAGATCTTGATCCATTATAGTCCAACTCATAAGTTGAAGCATGACAACTTTTGAGATCCTCCAATGAAATCCATTTTGATCACATCTCGTTCATCACATGGAATTCATCTCGATCATATTTGATTCAATCATTGAACTCATTCTTGATGCACAACTATATGTAGATGACATTCATTCTGAATCCATTCACTCTTCTTCATAACTTGATGCCATTGTTTCTCCATAGGATTTTTCACTCATTATTTTGTCTCGGCATATGTTTGTGTTGATGGATTTCATCCTTCAGTTCATCCAATATTCTTCATGCATTGCTAATGGAACTTTCCTTCAAATCTATATCTCAATGCAACATGAGTCCATAAGGATTGTCATTAAGTACAAAAACCGCACATGGGGACTACATGAACTTTTTGTAAAGTCAAAACCAGTTCACGTCTTCACAAAACCTCCCAAAACTTGCATCAGGGACCAAAAGTATCTGTTTTTTTGCACAAGTCAAGGGACGATATTTTATATTTTATTTAGTGAGGGACAATGTTTAGGCTCTCGGTATAGTAAACGGATGAAAAATATTTTTTCCGTCCATTTATTAATCTTAGCTTCCTAAGATTTTATATCGATAAAATAGTTGAAAATGGCAATTCATAAACTTGGCACACTATACCACATTGTTTTTAGTTTGTATATGATATACAGAGTGAATAAATTGGATTGGCCGTCCAAAAATGGAAGAAATACTACTTAAAAAGGAATAACCGCCACCATTTATATGAAGAGTTGAAGCCAGGTATGAACCTAGCTCGATCCGTTGGATGCATCAAAATTGAGACTAACACTAATAGTGAAGAGGTGGTTTCATCCTTGAAAGATGGTATCTGGTCCTCCGTCACAAGTGACATATTTGATGATTGTTATTTCAAGGCTTTAGATTTCAATCATGTTTTATATGATCATTGTAATAGAGAAAATAACCAAGTTGCTCACGAACTAGCTAGGATAGCTAGATTCTCTCCTCCTAGTGTTTGGATGGATTCACCCCCGGATGCGGTGTTTTCATGATTGTAAAATGATGCTACTACCCTTATAATTGAATACAGGAGGAGATGATTATAAAAAAAGAGAGTTGAAGTCAGGTAGTTAGCACCTATCGGGGATTAGACCTGTACAATGCAACATGTTAAGAGAGTTGCTTAAAAATAGACTATTTTTTCTTAAACACCAATGCTTATTTCTACAGCAGGTGCCTAATTAAACTAAGCGTATGCACTCTAAAAAACGAGCATCGATTCTTAAGTAAAAACGGATTTACTTTTCTAAAAACCCATTTAAGCACCATGCATTGTATATGGTATTAGAAAAATGCCAAACCGAGGAAAGGCGACAACCCGACTTGACGCTACTGAAGGCCATGAGAGAGGGGGAGGAAAGGACAAAGGAGAAGAAGACATATGGCTCATCTCCTGAGACCATAACTTGTGATTGTTGTTCTTTATTGATTGCAAATTTTTGTTGATAGCTTATTTTGAGATTAGCATCAGGAGATAAAAATTAAATTATGTGGTTTTAACGGTACTCCAACTATTTAGACGTAAGAGTATCTCGTGTGTAGGCAATAATTGATCTGAACATTGCTTAAAGCTCATTATGTTTGTAGGTTTTTCTATCCTTAGATAATTTTTTGATGCATAAAATTCGTTTCACGAGAATGAAGGTACTAGATTTTGTAGGGTTGGCCTAATTTCTAATGATTCTTAGCATTAGGTAAGGTATCATGAAAAAATTATAAGGATTATGACATTTCAATTCTACTACTACTCCTCCCCCACTATTAATTGTCGCAACTTTAGTCGGAGGGAGTAGCTAATTATCCGTGTGTTGCAACATGGGCAACATATTTTAACGGTTCAACATCAATCATGTCCGACATAAAGCTTACAACCACCATATTCTAGATTTTGGTTTGATTTGAGTATGTGTAGGGGAAGACAACAAAAGCTTTGATTAGCTGAGGTTTTGGTAACATTTGATTTGATTTCATTGAGTTAATGCAGGACTTGATTTTGGTGAAATCTGATTGGGTTAATACATACATTGTTTCTAGTAGGACAGGGAAATATCGATTTAATTTAAATTATTTCAAACCAAGGAGGGGGGCGCGTGAAGATGAAAATATCCAATGCAGGGGAAGGAGGTGAGGATAATCGTATCAACTCTCCTTTAATAATACTTACTTAGAGATAGAGATAAAGATATATACAGATAAAGATAGAGATAGAGAAGATACTACAATTTTGTAATTTGGAAATCCTGTGAGCCGAATGAGCCCTCAGCCCTCAGCCCTCAGCCCGCTCGCTGCCTTTACCGACAAATCACGCGACCGCGTGCCCACCAAATCCCAAATCCCACCGTCTCCGCTCCCCTCCCCCCCCCCCTCCCCCCCAGATCGCACCAACCGCCGCCGATGGCCGCCGCCCCGCCGCTCGCCGCGGCGCTCCTGGCCGTCCTGCTGGCGCTCGCAGCCCCGGCGGCGGCCGAGATCCGCTCCACGGCGATCCGGGCCGACCCGCGCACCATCATCCCGCTCGACGAGTTCGGCTTCTCCAACCAGGGCGTGCTGGAGCTCAACGTCACCGGCATCGCCTTCGACCCCCCCGCCTCGCCGGACCTCGACCTCTCCCAGTTCGGCTTCTTCCTCTCCACCCTCGACGCCTGGGTGCACGTCCTCCGCCAGCTCCAGGACCTCGAGGTCACCTGCGCGCTCCAGTCTGACCTCGTCAGGCTCGCCTACTCCTTCGACCGCCTCCGCCCGCCGTCCAACCCCGCCGGCGTCCCGGTCGCCCGCTCCTCCTCCTTCACCTACGCCTTCCACGTCACCGAGCCCGGCCAGTACACGCTCGTCTTCGCCAACTGCCTCGCCGGCGCCGGCGGGGACCTCAGGGTCTCCATGGACGTCAGCTCCGCCATGTACAACGTCGACCCGGCCACCGGCCAGCGCGCCTACCTCTCCGTCGGCTCCTCCGCGCTGCCCTCCATCTACTTCCTCTTCTGCGTCGTCTACGCCGCGCTCGCCGCCGGCTGGGTCTCCATCCTGCTGCGCAAGCGCACCGCCGTCTTCCGGATCCACTACTTCATGCTCGCGGTCCTCGTGCTCAAGGGCTTCAACCTCCTCGCCGAGGCCGAGGACAAGTCCTACATCGAGCGCACCGGCACCGCGCACGGCTGGGATGTGCTCTTCTACATCTTCAGCTTCCTCAAGGGGATCTCGCTCTTCACGCTCATTGTGCTCATCGGCACTGGCTGGTCCTTCCTCAAGCCCTACCTGGCGGACCGTGAGAAGAAGGTGCTCATGGTGGTCATCCCCCTGCAGGTAGTGGCCAACATTGCGCAGGTGGTCATCGATGAATCTGGGCCGTATGCCCGAGACTGGGTCACCTGGAGGCAGATATTCCTGCTGGTGGATGTGGTCTGCTGCTGCGCCATTCTATTCCCGATTGTCTGGTCAATCAAGAACCTCCGGGAGGCTGCCCGCTCTGACGGGAAAGCGGCAGTGAACCTGATGAAGCTCACCCTTTTCCGTCAGTACTACGTGGTTGTCATCTGCTACATTTACTTCACGCGCGTTGTGGTGTACGCGCTGGTGACCATCACCTCGTACCGGTACCTCTGGACTAGCGTTGTGGCTGGAGAGATTGCCACCCTTGCATTCTATGTGTTCACTGGGTACAGGTTCCGGCCTGAGGTGCATAACCCATACTTTGCGATTGATGATGATGAGGAGGAGGCTGCAGCTGAGGCACTCAAGTTGGATGATGAATTTGAGCTATGAGTACTAAAATTTGGCGGCCTTTTCCCTGCCAGTGCTACACAGGTGTTATATGTGCTTCTACAGGACAAATGCTTTTCACAAGACAAATGCGATAGACTGGTATCTAGTCCATACCCTTTTGTTTTTCATTTGAAGTTAGTTAACATTTTGCGTTACTGTAATTTGGTATCAACCACCCTGTGCGTGTGTGTGTGTGTGCGTGCGAGTGTCAAGCAATGCAGCAGCTTGATTGTACTTAAATACATTCTTGAGACGAGCTGTTCTTCATTGTACCTCTGTAGCTATTGTTGTATCTAGATGTATACTTTCTGTCTGGTAAAAGAAGTTGACTGTGATTCAGTTTGTTGATTCATATGATGCTAACTGTTGCTCTGAGTTCCGACTTATTCTACATTACCCGTATGCATGTCCTGTTGCTTTTGTTCTGTAGGATCCTTTTGTTGTATAACGGGGAAACAAATTGAAGTCTACAATGCACTTGAGTAGGTGAACACAGAAATTACTGGCTGGTACCTAGAGCAGCACAGTACGTTGCAAATGTTGTTTGTATTTCACATGATTCTGGCCTACTTGCAAGTTTCATGTGCATTATAATTGTGTTGCGTATGCTTTGATGGTACTGCGAAGGTTTAACATATAAGCATCACCTTGATCCTTGAAATTTTGTCCCTCGAGTCAGCACACAGTCTAGTTAGAGTAAACTGCCACTTCTGGTTGTTTGTCTGGTTTGGGATTTTCAGTTAGGACTATTGAGCACACAATCAGCAAAGACAGTAAGTTTCCCCTTGAAATGTCTAATTTGACTATGTCTAGTTGATTTTGGTATTTCAATTCTTGAATAAGGTTATATGTCTTATGAATTTTATCTACAGTTTGCCCTTGTCAAAGTACTGAACTGTTGTGTTGAAAGGTGTGCTGGGCTATGGCCAATCTGGACTTTGATCTTTGCAATTTGTCCCTAGAATCAGTACACTATGTAGTTAGAGTACATCCCCACTTTCGGCAGTTTGTCTGGTTTGGGATTTTCAGTTAGGACTGATGAGCACATATCAGCAAACACAATAAGTTGCCCCTTGGAATGTCTAATTTGATTATGTCTAGTTGATTTTGGCATTTCAATTTGTGAATAAGCTTATATGTCTCTGAATTTTATCTACAGTTTGCGCTTGTCAAAGTACTGAACAGTGTTGAAAGGTGCGCTGGGCTATGGCCAATCTGGACTTTGATATTGTGTCACATCTCATTGCAGCGTTGATTTTTCATAGTTGGGGTAGTATTTTTATTTTAGAGCATCTTTGCTGGATGTTTTCAGAATCGTACTAAACAGTTGTATTATTTACAGTGGTACTCCAGATAGTTTCTCTTGTCTTAACTCAATCATCTTCTTGTATTACATTGTCTTCGTTTTTTCTTCATAGTTTGCTGCATCTTCAGATATCCACTGTTTTGCTATGTCTAAAAATGTTCCTAATTTGATCATAGGAAATGAGCACATAGTTTGAAATTTCGATCTGCTGGACATGATTTATGGCCTGTAGAATGATGTCAGTTTTGTTCTGTAAGTAGAAGACCAAACTGTCTCGCTCACCTGGGATCATAAATTTCATTTTGCTCTGTATATACCCCTCTCCTTTTATTGAAATCAAACTTGGTATCTATGAGACTTGGCATCTCCCATGATTCAATCATTGACACTGGATTCTACAAGGGCAGATAGTTCCATTTCTGGGTCCTTTTAGAGTTTAATGGATCCGGGCCTAGTTAACTATAGGCTTGGGCTTGTGGTTGAATGCTGTCATTGCACTAGCCCATGCTTTGCTTCTGGAGTTGTAATTTCAGATATTTCATTAGCCTGTTCCTGAAGCATGATAAGAGAAGATGCACTCGAGAGCAGCACTTCCTTACATGCAACAACTATAAGAATTTCATTCATAGACATTTTCCAGTCTTTTGCATCTATTCAGGCTGAACCTGACTGCAAGCATGGAAGTTCTCTTTCTGTAACTAGGAAGTTGCTTGCTTTGCTGGGTATGACTGAAAAATACACGCATCTCGTTATGACTAAAAGATACATTGCTTTGGATCTACAATAGAAGATACAGAAACAAGTGAAGTTGACTTAGGTTACTGCCAAACAGGAAGTCAAAGATGCATCCACCTTTTGTTTTTCATTTGAAGTTAGTTACATTTTTCCTTACCGTAATTTTTTTATCAACGATCCTGTGTGTGTTCTTGTGTCAAACAATGCAGCACCTTGATCGTACCTAAATACATTCTTGAGATTAGCCGTTAGTCATTGTACCTCTGTAGCTATTGTTGTATCTAGATGTTTACTTTCTGTCTGGTAAAAGAAGTTGACTGTGATTCAGATTGTTGATTCATATGGTGCTAATTGTAGCTCTGATTTCTGACTTATTATACATTACCTGTATGCATGTCCTGGTGCTCTTGTTTTGTAGGATACTTTTGTCATAGAGGGGAAAGAAAATTTAAGTCTATAACACACATTAATAAAGTTCAACACGGAAACTATTGACCGGTTCCTGGAGCAGCATAATAAGTTGCAAACTTTTGTATTTCACATGATTCTGACATACTTGCATGTTTTATTTATGCATTATCATTGTGTTGCATATGCTTTGATGTTATTGCGAAGGTTTAACATATAAGCGTCACCTTGATCCTTGAAATTTTATCTCTTGATTCAGTACACTGTCTAGTTAAGAGTACGTCCCCACTTGTGGCAGTTTGTCTAGTTTGGGATTTTCAGTTAGGACTTGATGAGCACACATCAGCAAACAGAATAAATTGTCCGTTGAAATGTGTAATTTGACCATGTCTAGTAGATTTTGACATTTCAATTTTTGAATAAGATCATATGCTCTATGAATATTATCTACAGTTTGCCCTTGTCAAAGTGCTGAACTGTTGCGTTGAAGACTGCATTAGGCTATGGCCAATCTGGAGTTTGATATTGTGTCATACCTCATTGCAGCGCTGATTTTTCTCTCTTTGTGACCTGATACACAGTAGTGAGGCATTAATTTTTGTGTGCTATATGAAACCCTTTGACCAGGAACCTTCCAACTTCCATTGTACAAGAAAAATGAGTGGGCTATATAATAAACATGCAAGTTGCACATTGCATGGAACGGTTCGGTTGGACTGAATACTTTTATTGCCCCCCAGAGGACTTATATGCCTCTAGGGAGATTGAATTGCAGTCACATCTTGTCGCATTAGTATAAATATGGAAGGAAAGTAAATTGGCCCCTTGCTAGACTAGGAAAGTAAGTTGGGAGTCCTGGAGGTTTCTTAAAAGTATCATGTCATTAGAAGAGTGAAGAGGTGTATCTTTGCTGCATGTATTTTCAGAATTGAACTAACAGGTGTATCACTTGAAACTGGTACTAGCAGGGGGTAGTATTTTACTTTTTAGAGCATCTTTGCTGGATCTATTTGCAGAAACGTAGTAAACAGGTGTATTATTTATAGTAGTAGTTGCAGATGGTTTCTCTTGTCTTAACTGAATAAAGAGTATTACATAGTGTTATTTTTTTTTCTTCATAGTTTGCTGCATTTTCACATGTACACTGTTTTCCTATGTCTCAAAATGTCCCTAATTTGATCTTTGAAAGTAAGTATGTGGTTTGAAATTTCGATCTGCTGGACATGATTGACGGCATCTAGAATTATGTCTGTTTTGTTTTGTAACTAGAAGACCAAAGTGTGTTAATCATCTGGGATTGTAACTGTTTCATTTCACAATATTCCTTATATTGAAATCGAACATGATGGTGCTACTTGATATTTATGTGACATGGCATCTCCCATGACTGAATCAGAGCAACACTGGATTCTGCAAGGGCAGTTGATTCCATTCCTTGGTCCTTTGAGAATTTAATGGACCTGGGCTTAGTTAAGTATAGGTTCGGCTTGTGGTTGAATGCTACCATTGTCCCAGCCCATTTATTTTCAGAATTGAGCTAAAGATATGGATTACTTCAAAGTGGCACTAGCAGGTTTGGTGGTAGTATTTCTGATTTTAGAGCACCTTTGCTGGACGTATTTTCAGAATCTTTCTAAACCGGTGTATTACTTACAGTGGTGTCTGCAGATGGGTTCTCTTACCTTAGGTACAATCTTCTTGTATCACAGTCTACTTTTCTTCATAGGCTGCTGCATCTTCAGATGTACTCCCTCCGTTCGGAATTACTTGTCTCGAAAATGGATGTATCTAGAACTAAAATACGTCTAGATACATCCATTTCTACGACAAGTAATTTCGAACGGAGGGAGTACACTGTTTTGCTATGTCTCAAAATGTTCCTAAGTTGGTCTTTGAAAATAGGTCTGGTTTTAAATTTTGATCTGCTGGACATGATTTGGGGCATCTAGAATTATGTCAGCTTTGTTCTGTAACTAGAAGGCCAAAGTTTCTTGCTCATCTGGGATCTGAACTGATATTTATGAGACTTGGCACCTCTCATGACTCAATCAGTGACACTGGATTTTGGATTCTACAAGAGCAGCTGATTCCATTTCTTTGTCTTTGAGGATTCAATGGACCTGGGCCTAGTTAAGTACAGGCTGGGGCTTGTGGTTCAGTGCTGTCATTGTGCTAGCCCAGCTTTCTTTGCTTCTGGAGTTGTAATTTCAGATCTTTCATTAGCCTGTCCCTGAAGCATGATAAAGAAGATGCAACAACTTTAAGAACTTCATTCATTGACATATATTCAGTCTTTTGCTTCATTCAGGCTGAACCTGACTACAAGCAAGTCCTATTTCTTCAACTAGGAAGTTGCTTGCTTTGCTGAGTGAAAAATACATGCATACATGTACAACGTTGACTGCTATTGATAAAATATGTTTGTGGGGTGTCTAAAAGATCTTAACAGTGCTTTCGATCTACAATAGAAGATCTAGAAACAAGTAAAGTGGACTTAAGGTAGTACTAAACTGGAAGTCAAAGATGCATTGAGGCCATTTAAATAGTTTGAGTGCATATACCAACACCTCGAGTTTTGCAAAAGAAAGCGTAGTTATGGTTTGAAAAGGTGCAGCTTTCCCTGCTGCAAATTAGCTGGCAAGTAATCCTTGGTTTCTGTGTGGTGAAACAACTAGTATTATTCTATTATAGAGATGAGCTTAATAGGATTTGATTTTGACCCTGACTGGGGAGAAGGAAAACGTCCCGATCGTGCTTGCTAGGGTAAACCTTACTGAATCTACCATGATGAGAAGTTCGTTGTGACGTGTTAACTGATGGTTTCAAATCCGGTGATCATTAACAAGGTGGAGCAACTTTTCATCTAGTGGATGGAGCTATGCACGGCAAAGCCCGGATTCCAGCCTGCCTAGTAACTGTTCTCCTTTTTGCTCATGTTAACATCAGATCTTTAGGAAAGGTACTTCCCCCTCAGAGTTAGTGCCTGGAGCTGCTGATTTGATTTGGTGTTGAAAATTTGCAGGCCTCCTTATCGTGCAGCTAAAACAAATCAAGTTTGTTACTCCTCTGGTGCTGTGGGCACTCCCTAAGTCACTAGCTCTTGCCGGCCTGGTCATGCACGCTGCAGACATGGACAAATGGTTATCCTGGTATGGGCTCTCCTTTTACCTTTTATGTTATTGCTATTTTGCTACTGCTTAGCTAGCTAGGGAAAGATCGGATGTATCTTCTCCATGAATGACTTTGGTGGCCTGTCGCAGTCTAGTTCCCAGATGGTGCTTGCCTTGGTCTGCACTTGTTGGCCTGTTTCCCATCCATCTGCACTGGGGGTTGTACGTGGTCTGATGATCGATCCTTCGGATGCAGGTTGGACAGTGTCGCGAGGCTGCACGTAGGCGGCACTGGTGATGGAAGCTGCTGCTGCTTTACTTGCTCTCAGGGCTGATGCCCACTACACGACCCAAAGCAGAGGACGACGTGGCGTTGCGGTGCAATCTGTCTGATTCATGGGAGGAAATGTGAAGCATACTACGTTCCTGTGTGCTTGCAACCTTTTTCCATGTGATTGATGGAAGATCGATGGGATCGGGAGTGCGCTATGGTGTTCCAGAATCTCAATTCTGAATCCCCGCAAGTGTGCTGAGCAAGTTACTATGACTTGGTCAGTATGATTTGAGGATCGGCGTCGATGCACCTGTAGCGCGACAGCGTTACGATACTTGCTTTTCGCCAGTCAGAATGCAGGTGAGTTCTGTTCTCTCGGTGACACGCTCGTTCATTCGAGATTAAATTGTTAGTATTATTTCTCATGAGCTCCATCTTGGCTTGTTTCTGAAGCCAGATGCCAACTGCAGAGCTGATGTTCTCCGTGCCCGACTTTGGACCGCCAGCAGAGTTTTTCCACACGCCACATCAGGTGCAAGCAGTTTAGCCATAGCACATCACCAAACATAGATAACGTATTTTTCTCATTGCTGGTTAATTATGAAAGCAGGGATGAGATTCAACACACTTTGCATTAGCCATCGGAGGGCGTATATATACAGTTACAGGACGCCCACGAGGCCAGATCGTGTGCCACTACTACACGAACACAAACCCACTCACGCACTACCTAGCCCACGTACAGGCGCGGTGACCATGCACACGCGCACGCACACTCTGTATGCTAACAAATTAGTTTCCCTTTGTCAAATGCACCCGTCTGCTGTCAGGTTGCCTGCACGCAAGATGCTTCAGGCCAATTCTTGACTACCATACAGCTGAACTGAAGCTACACCTGACCTACTAAACCCGGCACGGTCCACACGGATCGCTCGAGACAAGGCTCGAACTGACGCCTCCTAAAGGCTAGAAAAATGTTTCCTAGGTCAGGGGCGACCGCCTATATGTTGTGTGTATCGGATGGAGACCCTTGCCATATGGCTCGCGATCTTCATGCTCATACATTTTGTTTTCGACGGGTCGCTGCTCTGGTTTGGTATAGTGGTACCTACATGTCGTTTGGTGCGGGTGAGTCCAGAATGGTAGAATGGTCCTCCCAAATAGCCAGGCAGGACCAGAGAATTGACGCTTCAAACAGTTGCTCTCTGCTTTTTGGTCTTTCTGATTTTTTTTTTGCAGGAAATTTGCTTCCTCTGTTCAGGACAAGGCTTCGAGGCAGCCTGGCAAATCATCAGTGCACCCATAGGGAAAAGAAAACTGCAGGTAATAGTACAAGAGTAGACCATTTTTCTTCCTTCAAAAAGAAGCGGATTTACTACAGTTTGTCCTTGTTTTACAGTCCAGATTTGATCTGCACCACTGCTGAAGAAGGCTTATGATTATCTTCTCCCACTATGAGCTAGCTCAAGCATTGCTCAATCATTTGAGGAACACGGCTACCTAGGATTCCTAGGACTAGTTACTTGCTCTCCCGTCCTCGCGATCGTGGTGGGGTGTTAGGTGCCGCTAATATACATAGTGGCGGATGATTAGACGCCCGATCCCGGACGGCAACATACCATACATAGTGGCGGCTGTCGATGGTGCATGGCATGGAGGAGCAGTAGTAGTACGTAGACAGACGCCGGGTGCTGGCCGCCGTGATGATTAACGCAGTGGTGGTGGTCTTGCAGATCAATCACTCTGCAAAGCTGCTGCAGGCCAAGGGGGTCATGGTGGAGGTAGAATCCCTGGCCTTGGCCTTTTGATTGTGCGGGGCGCCTTTGCCATGCACGAGTTCGGCCGTTAGCGCGCGCATGATGATGATGCCTCCTAGTCCTAGGCCACGCCGGCCCATGCATCGTATGCATGCAAGTAAAATAGACTTGATAGTTTAAAGCAAACTCCTTCATGCACGTGCTTTGTTTCTTTCGGTTGTTGTTGCTGCTGCTCTTATAGACTCATGAGTATTGTTTTTTCTTTTGCGGGGGCTCATGACTCATGAGTGTTGTTTATGCGATTAATTTGGTTAGGCAAAGTACATGCATTATTTAATCATTTTTGTTTGGGAAAGAAAATGGGTGCCAGTCAGTCAAACTGCAAGTCCGACGAGCAAATAAGTTTATACTACTGAGGATGGAAATCATCACATGGAATGGAAATATTTGAGGGGGGCCGGAAACTACACTTCTCTTTACAATGCTAGCTACGGTTCAAGCCCAATATAGTTATAGGTGTAATGTACCGACCATCTCAAATCAAGCTACCGATCGGATGAAGTACACCCTGGAGGATATTCACCTGACTTAGTGCTTTAGAATCGTCTTTCACCAAAGACTCATGCATGCGGGGGGTCTTTTGAATCGTTTTTACTTTAGATCTCGGCCAACATGTTTTCTTCTCCTTAATCAATGAAAAGGCAAAGCTCATGTCTTGTTTCAATCTTAAAAATTAAAGTAACCGACCTTGTTTCAATCTTAAAAATCGAAGTAACCGACCGACATAATAGTTCAAGAGGTCAATTAACAGAGTTGTATCCTCATGAATTTTCAATTAGCTAATGAGTATGACCATCTATCGTGGATGGAAATCAACACAGGGAACGGGGCGTTTTTAGGAACGAGACACTTCTATTTGTATGCTCGATATAGGTGTAAAGTACACATCATCTCAAGTCAAGCTATTCGAATGAAGTAACCCGAGAGGATTAGGATCCTCCTAAATGCAAGATATTCGCATGGCTTGCCCTTTGGAATCGTCTTTGGACGTCGGACCGACTTGAGGATAGCCTCACCAACCATTATACTACATGCTAGCTCTGCAAAGACGCTCCCGAGATTGCTTCTCACATGCTCTTTGAATCTCGACATTTTCAATAGAATACGAGCCGCGATGCTAACCTATTTACTTAGTATGGATGAGCTGGCTATGTGGGGTAACATTGGGATGGTTTTACGTGCCATCGAGGCGTCCATGCAAAAGGATAGCCTCCATTAGTTGTGATTCTCGCGCGTTGCAAAATCAAGAAAGAAAAGTATGCTAAGGTCTTCAACTAAAAATCACCCATGGCCTCTGTGTTGGGTGGAATTTTTTGAACAATCACACGCGGGGGGTTCCTTAATTCTTTAGGAGCCTCTCCTGCTGCTCTTTTAGCTAAAAAAAATCAATGAAAAGGCTTCATTCCAATTTTAAAAATAAAGTACCCTACGGAATATTGTAAGTGGTCAACTAATTAATAGACTTTCTCTCTGCTCATCGGAATTCAGTTTTTTTGCATGGTAATGCGTGTCTCATTCATATCATAAATATTAAAGTACAAGTCACATAAATACCGACATGACAAAATTGAAAAGACAGCAAAACCTCTTTGAGCATAACACCAACGCTCATCACCTGCCTCCAGCACCACCACGGCAGTCACCGAAAGAAAAAACATGATGGGTCACCTCCTCATCCGAGCTCGACGCGGCTCCATCGCTGATATGCAGCTTTGCAGACCTCCAAGGTGGCTGGCCAAAGGCGAAACCATTACCGTTGAACGAATCAGATCGGGGCAACACCCAGGACACGCCATCGAACTCCAGATCTGGCACTCCGACATGATTGAGACATCGGAGGAGGACCATACCTGCCATCCATCAAATGCTAAGGTCCGGCCGGCGCATGCATCAGATGCACATGCATGATGGATGATGCCATCCTGATGCCAAAACTTTGTCATAAGTCATAACTTGATCATGCCATCGAAGTAAAATAGACTTGATAGTTTAAAGCAAACTCATCATGCATGTGCTTTGTTTCTTTCGGTTGTTGTTGTTGTTGCTGCTGCTGCAATACATACTCTTTTTGTAAAGAAATATAAGTAGTGACTAAACACTCTTCTATTTCTTTACAGAGGGAGTACATGAGTATTATTTATGGTTATGCGATTAATTTGGTTAAGCAAAGTACATGCATGATTTAATCATTTTTGTTTGGGAAAGAAAATGGGAGCCAGCTAGTCACACAGTGAGTACGACGAGAGCAATATTGAGTATAGGTATAAAGTACTGGCCATCTCAAGTCAAGCTACCGATCGGATGACGTACACCTTGGAGGATTTTCACCTGACTTCGTGCTTTAGAATCGTCTTTCACCAAAGACATGCTGGGGGTCTTTGGTCTTTAGAATCGTCTTTACACCTATATTGGACTTGAGATGAATATCTTCCAGGCTGAGGGCAATCCTATTGTCACAAGTCGGTCCGCCGTCCAAATTCTAAAGCACAAAGTCAGCTGGAACCTGCACCGATCTTTTATTCCAGCTCTATAAAGCTGCTCCCGGAATTGCTTCTCACACGTTCTTCGAATGTCATATGTTCTAGGAGAATGTAGGCCGCGATGTTAACCTATTTTGCAGGTATGGATCGGGTGCTGATGTGGCGCAAGTGCCACCGAGGCATCCACGCAAAAGGCCACTTCCCGACCCGTTGCAATTCTCGCACGTTGGAAAATCTCGCAAGAAATTAACACTAAGGCCTTCAAGTACAAATCAGCAGTGCCCTCTGTGCCGGCGCAAACATCAAGGAGGATGGTCGAGCTTGGCTCATTGTCCTTCTGTGATTTGAGCTCTTTTTACTTTAGATCTCGGGCAACGTGTTCTCTTCTCCTTAATCAATGAAAAGGCAAACCTCCCGCCTTGTTTTAATTCTAAAAAATTGAAGTACCGGACCGATAGAATAGTTTAAGAGGTCAACTAACAGAGTTTCAATTAGCTAATGAGTACGACATGGAACATGCAATTTTAGGGGCGAGACACTTCTACTTGTATGCTCGATGTAGGTGTAAAGTACACATCACCTTAAGTCAAGCTACTGGAATGAAGTAACCCCAGAGGATTGGGCGCCTCCTAAATGCAAGATATTCGCATGGCTTGCCCTTTGGAATCGTCTTTGGGCGTCAGACCGACTTGTGACAAGACGATAGCCTCACCAATCATTATGCTAGCTCTGCAAAGACACTTCCGAGATTGCTTCCTACATGCTCTTTGAATCTCGATATTTCAATAGAATATGGGCCGCGACGCTAACCTATTTACTAGGCATGGATCAACTGGCTATGTGGCATACCATTGGGATGGTTTTACATGCCATCCAGGCGTCGCCGCAAAACGATAGCCTCCATTAGTTGTGATTCTCGCGCATTGCAAAATCTGAAAAGAAAGCGCCTTCAACTAAAAATCACCCATGCCCTCTGTGTTGGTGGAAAAATCACGGAAGAAGGTTGGGCTTCGGTCATTGGGAAGCAAAGCATTTTGCACAAATTATGCCTCAGCATGCCTTTTTCCCCCGAACAATCGGGGGGGGGGGGGGGGGGGTGGGGTTAGGAGCCTCTGCTGCTCTTTTAGTTAAAAATAATAATCAATGAAAAGGCCTCATTCGAATTTTAAAAAATGAAGTACCCTGCGGAATGTTATAGGTGGCGAACTAATTAACAGGCTTTCTTTCTGCTCACCCGATTTCAGTTAGCTAATTAACTATCAACTGGAGAATGGAAAATCTGCCACCTGGAAAGTATATATGGACTTTGTTGCAGGACAAATGACAATGACATGATATCTTTGAAGTGGACTAGATCTTTGTTCTGCTCTAAAATTATGAATGAATATACAAAAGCAAATTCCTACGGCTTTGGAGCCGCCACGCACGGCCGGCTCCATGCATGCAAAGTTAATTAAAAAACAAGCAAGGCATCCATCCATCCATAACACAAAACTACTATTGGTGTTAGCTCGTGCCAAGTCCAAATCAGCTCTGCAAACCTGCCCACTTACATCATCACACGATCAATTCATGGCCTACACATAAGGAAAACTAAATAAAAGAGAAACCACATACGCACAGACATTCTTGCTCTTCATCATCGCCCAAAAAGATGTAGGTTTTCTTTCTCTTTCCTCTTTCCGGAGGACCAGCTAGCAAGAAAGAAAGCAGAAGGAATTAAGGGACAGCAACGACGCTTGACAAGCCTACCAACGTCGCCGTAGGTGGCCGGTCGTCGCCCACGGTAGTGCGAGCCGAACTTTGGGGCGTATGCATCGCAGCACGTACCGCCAGCGCCACAGACATCAATCAATCAGATGGATGGCGAGATCGTATCCATCCCCACACTCCAAACGCCACCAAGAAATACCCGGGAAAAGGGAGGGAGGACACGACGAATTGGCCCTGGCCAGGCCAGCAAGGAGTGAGTGCTCAGTACGTGGAGGTGGAGCGACGGAATTCGATCGCCGTCCGGCGGTGCTGGAGATCGACGATGGTGAAGCCCGCCCACTCACCCACTATCCGCTGATTCGGTCATCATGCCTGTGCTTTGCATGGCCCCAATCCGCACACGCGCTGACACCATGCACGTAGCACAGGCATGTTCGATTACCTGAATATTTTTCTCCCCACCAAATCAGTACACTGCAACACTGCTTGCGTACGTATCCATATGCATCCTTGATCCATCACCTGGCCAGCTTTACTTGGTGATTTTGTCGTTGCGACGTCCAACGACCGATCAGTTAGTCAGGACCAGTAGTACTCCCATGCATGATTACCCCGTAGAGAAGCTCACTAGCGAGGTAAACAAAGTTAGCATATATCCCTCCATTAGATTGAATCGCCGGCTATAATTGCGCTCTAGAAGAAGTGTGCACACCCTCCACTAATCAAAGAGCATCATGCCTGACAATTCAGTTTTAACGGTGCCCGCACTAGCAGAGCCAATGCACGCTCCCTGAGTAAGTGAACATTCCACGGTAAGGTACCTAGTTAGCTAGCTCAAGTTTAGCGAGACAACAAAAGAAACCAACACCAACGAAAAGAAAAAGGACGCGTCTAGTGGGCGGCCGGATGCCCACTAGTGCGATGGAGCGGCCGGCCTGAAAAGGTAAGTACCTGTCCCCCCGCGGTCCCGCGCTCCAGAAAAGGAAAGTGAGCACCAACCCGCGCGATCGAGCGGCTGCTCGCGGTACGCGCAAACATAACGAGAAGAAAAGTCCTCCCCCACGTGGCCAGCTGTACCTACCCAGCCCTCCCACGCCCGCTCGCCCCCACGGTTCCTTCTTCCTCTCCACGAAAGAAGGGATCCAAGGCCCTTCTTCCTCCTCCTATATAGCAGCCATTGCAGCCCCAAAGTAGAAGAAGAACTTGCTTCAGAAAAGATCTAAGGACAGGGTGGTCAGATCCATACCAGGCAGCAACATCAGGGCAGGTAATTTCCCTCCCTCTGCCCCTCTTCACTTCCCTCCCTTCTTCTACTGCATATGTCAACCCCCTGTAGAAGCTGCTTCCCCCCCTTCCTCCATGGATCTAGCAGAAATCCATGGAGAAGCTGCTTCAAACACTACTAGGAAAAGGTCTGCTAGTGGCGCACCTGTTTTGCCTACTAATGGCGCACTACAGGTGCGCCACTAGCACCACGCCATTAGATTTTATTACTAATGGCGCACCATGTAGTGCGCCATTAGTAGACCATACGGTGCGCCATTAGAATGCCTCCCAGGGGGCCATATTTAACCATGTCTCTGGCTTACTAATGGCGCACTTGTTGCTGATGCGCCACTAGTGTGCATTTTGCAGTGCGCCACTAAAGTTCTGGGTGGTGCCCACTAGTATGAATATTAGGGATTTTTCTTTTCTTTTCTGATATTTGCACAGGTTACAAAACATATTACTGCACAGAATATAGACAACACAACGTATAAACAACAGAGTTATCGAATACAATAGAAGATTAGTCTCCGAATACAATTCATCATATTAGTCTCCGAATTCAAAAGACCGAACAAAGTTAGAACATTACAAGTCTCGAAACCGCGAGTAGCGAGTTTGTCTTCACATTACAAGTCGATATCGATCATCTAAACTACCATCACATAGAAGAGAGCTGCGGTCATCACGATTAGCATCATCGCGATGAAACTGGTCTTCATCCGGTTCCTCCTCCGCTACCTCCTCTCTCCCGCTAGATAGCGCGCGTATCTAGCTTCCGCCTCCGCCCTAGTGGTGTACCCTTTATAACTGTTACCGCTGAAACGGTGAACCTGTCTCCGACACTCCTCCCAGTCGTCGTAGACTCCGGGAACCTTACCCTTGTACACGACATACGATGGCATCTCTATGCACTAGCCAAACAAAAAGTTAGTAGCAATTCACAGACAATACATAAGCAATATATAAGTATGCAACAAAAGGATCGGAAGAGAAAAGCAACACATTAATAGCACGATTCATGGTCCTACTAATAAATAGCATCGATTACATATAAGTTGAACGACTGTCCAAACCAAAGAGACATACAAGTTCATTAAAGTTTAATATTACAACATGAGCCAATCGACATTTCAGAACTACATAGCATCACTACTTTCGACTCGACTCAGGGACCGGAGCGTGGATGAAGCCGCCGTCTTTCGTGATGGTCATGAAATCGCGGGCGTTGTCAGCCTGCATTTGTAGCGTTGTTTCTATCTCACTGTTGGACGGTTGATGTCTGAGATAGAACTGCCCCGAGGTACGAAGGACATCTTGATGGATGATTTCCGCAAACTCCGACTGGATGCGAAAGAATTCTTGTCTGATGTCCGCGTCCTGGATTGCCGACAAGCGTGCGGCCCAATCTTTGAGATTACTTGGTAGCAGAAGGTGATTATGGTCCCGTACGATCGCCCGCATGTGATGGAGGGCGTAGTAGGCATCCTTCTGACCGCCAGGCGGCTGCTTGACGCAGGAGAACGTCGTATTGTGGCTGAAGATGTGCTTGCCGTACCTACGAACTGGCCTGCTGAAGGTGCCTCCAGATCTGGCGTAGCCGGGGAGAACATCATCAAGAACTTTCTTGATATTTGTGTAGTCTTTCTTCGACTGACGGTCCGGGTCGAAATACGTGGCCATGGAATATTTCGGGCTTAAGAGGATGAGTGTGCAATGTGTGTCACTGCACAAAACACGGAATGTTAGAAAAAAAAAGAACGATCGAAATCTAAGAAATCATATGTTACGGGGCGGTGAGGGGATGACTTACTCGGGAAAGTAAGGCACGAGGAAGTTATCCTTATCTGGGTTTGCCAGAATGACGCCTTCGAGGTATGAACTCGCGACTTGCCGGTCCCCAGCGCTGCCCAAGATCTTGGCACGCATGTAGAAGGGGTCGACTATCACGATGTCCGGGGTCTTGTCTCTAATGATCCGCATCTCCATACTCAGCGAAAATAGCCGAACGAAGGTGTAGTGCAGCGGATGAAGGTTAAACATAGCGAAGATGTCATCAAACCGCAGGACGATCGTACCCCCGATGGCGCTATCCACAAAGCCCTTGCCCTCTGGCACCTTGGCCACGAAAACCGGGTATGCCACATCATTCTCGGAGAGACGCCGCTTCTCCAAAGAAAGAACACTGTCATGCAGACTCCGCATAGCACCGGTTGCAGCATTGAGCAGATTAGTCGGTAGCATCGGCCTACCCGCCACATGCACCCTCCTCGAGATATCCTTAGGTGAAGGTGGCCCGTCCTGAGCACGGATCGTACTCGGTGCCGGCTGGCTCGCACCGCCCTTGTTATTCTTTCGTTTCCGTCCCTTCTTCCTCATCTCCTGTAATGGGATCGAGTTCTGCTCAGAGACCGCCTTCTTGAGTGTGTTGGGGCTGATAATATTCCGCACCTCGGCTATCTGAGGCTCGGTGAAGGCGGCAGCTGGAGGCGTCTCCTGAGAACTGAACGCCAGACGACGCCTGTTGCAATTGGGTTTCTCCGCGGTACCAGCTCGATCGCGGTCGTCTTTTTCAGGGTTGGGTTCTTGAGAAGGAGGCCCGAAGAATTCGTCACCGTACCCATGTTCGGCAAAGTACTTATCGACGTTGGTAAATGTACCGTCGTCGTTGTCGTCGTCGTCCGGATCCTGTGCCATATGCATGTCCGGATCCTGTGCCATAGGGATGTCCGGCATGTCCGGTAGCGTTGCGGCGGTCTTGCCATTGCTTGGCGCCGGCACGACTGGCGGTGTTGTCTGTGGGGTGGTGTCCCCCGCCCCCAAACGAATCTGGCTCTTCGGCCAAAGCAGGGGCCAGCTTACGCAGGCGCTGAGGGTCATCACATCATCTTCGTCGGCCCCAGCGGGTCGAATCGGAGGTAACAACTCGTCGCAGCCTGGCAGCACCTGAACCAGTTCAACCCTATACACAGTGGGTGGCATCGGATTACCGTGGAACACGGGGTTGCCCGGTTGAACGATTCTGCCCTTGGCGACATCGATCAACTCGCCGCCCACGAAGTGCAGGAGAGTGCATGGAACGTCGGCGGCGCCCTGCGAAAACATGTAGGGCGTCAGGGATGCGCAGTCAAAGGCAAGGAGATGAAGTCATCGGCCGAGAGGCTTAGTTACCATGATGGCGTCGAGCTCGGCTAATGTCGAGGCACCGCCAACGACGGGCGTGCAACTGACAGAGGGGCCGCTTGCTGCCGAGGTGCCGGCCGGCATACACCCGGGTGCATTAAGCTCCAATGCCCGTGCCGGCACCGGGGACACCAATACCGCCTCCGCCGGAGACACCAATGGCGCTGCCTGCGCGTTGTGCGAGTTGCTGGCCGTGAAGCTGGAAAACCGGGGCGGCCCCTGTTGGCCGCCCGCAATCCACGCCTGCAGCCCCTCAATCAAGCTAGGCACAATGGCGGTGAGCGTCGTTCCCAATTGTTGTTGCACTTGCTCTTGGACAATCTCTGGAATCCGCGCCACTTGTGCCTTGAGTTCTTGAACCTCGCGCGACTGGCTTTCCGAGCTAGTCTTTTTCTCCTTTCGCCCACCAGCGTTATAGTATGACGACCATTTTGTGGACAAGCCTTTGCCGGCCACACGACCAGCTGACGACGGCTTACTGAGCTTATCCTTGTTTTTCATTATGTTCAACGCCCTATTTAGAGTGCTGTCCCAAGCTTGGGAGCTCTGAGACGACCCCGCGCTACTGCTTTCAGTCTCCTGCAGAAGGAATGTGAACCATTTAGAAATTTGGCTTCATTAACTAGAATGCAACCATATATGTAGCTAATTACGCGGGGGTGTATTCCTTACCAGAACTTTCTCAAGCGCCTTGGTCTTCGGATCCGTGGTAAGCTCCTTTGTTACCGGGTCCTCCTTGTACCGGGCCCTGACATAGTTCCTGGTCTGCTTCTCACGGTATTTCTCGAAGCGGGGCGGTAGGCCTTGCTTGGCACGCTCCGCGTCCTCCTTGTCCCACATAGGTTTCCGCCACTCTGTAACCGCCGGGACCGAGTTTGTGGACCCCTAAGTTCAAGTCCCGCATCTCTTTCCCCCACTGACTTGATTCCTCGGATGCGCCGCTCTCGCACTTGATCTTGAACTCCTTGTAGTCATCTTCGCTGATCGAAGGATTTTTCGCCTTGATCTTCTCATAACTATCACCTTTGTTAATCATTCTCTTCACCGCGCTTCTCCAAGTAGACAGGGCCGTGCTCATCTTCGTGAGGGCGGCACTGTTCACTTTATTCCCTGAGAGGTGTGTGTTTGCAAAGTCAGCGGGGAACTTGTATCGTTCGTGCAGCTTCGTGAAGAGGAGGTTGCGCAAATTCCCTCGGTCCTTATGCCTTAGGTTCTCGGTGATGATCGAGACGGTGCTCCGGAGAATACACCCGAGCTGAACCGAGTACCCTTTGACTAATTCTTTGGGCGCCGTTGGATCCCCGTCGCAGTTCACTTCAGTAAATTCCTCCTTGACGGCGCCGAGCACGTTCAGGCGCCGGTCCTTCCGTTGCCTCTTCGGTTGGCTGCCATCTGTGCGTGCGCTGCCATCATCAGTGGTGGCATCCTCGGCGGCACCATCAGTGGTGTCATCCCCGACGCCACTAGGGGTTGTGTAGTCAGGATCGGTGTCTTCCGCGGCGTCCTCATAGCGGTGAGGTTCTTCCTCCATCTCTTGGGACAGCTCCCAGAATGCCTTGCCGCCCTAAAGTTGGTTATTGTCAAGGAACAAGATCATGGTCTCATCATTTAGGGTTTGTCGACACCGAGGCATCCTAAAAGCTAAGCTTTTATCATTTAGGGTTTGTCGACGCCGAGGCACCCTAAAAGCCTAAGCTTTCATCATTTAGGTTTTTATCGACACCGAGGCACCCTAAAAGCCAAGGTTTTATAATTTAGGGTTTGTCGACGCTGAGGCACCCTAAATGCTAAGTTAAGTTTCCATCATTTAGGGTTTATCGATGCCGAGGCACCCTAGGTTGACTGATATATATGGGTATCTTCTAATAATATACCCTATTAAGAAAAGGGAAGGAGAATTCTAAGTAGGGCCTAATCACTTGGCTCTATTGCCACCTATGGTTTAATGCAGCAAGAATAAAGGGGCAGTTGATCCTACTTAATTAAGTACTAAGATACCCCGGCCCATGCATTAGTCGCAAGTACCCCATATGTCCTATTTTTAGCAAAGTCATGCTAAAATTCACGGAAAATTTCAGCATGACCTTTGCTGAAAATAGGACATATGGAGTACCCGAATTTGCCGGAACGGAAGTTAATCGACATTCTGGCAAACTCAAGGGCCTCTCGGGGTACCTGCAAAATCATTATCCCCGCGTAATGAAGTCGCCAATGGGTCATTTCAGAAGATCACAAGTAGCATCATCACAAGTACAGCAGCAGCAGCAGTGAATACAGGCATAACAGCAGCAGCAGCAGGTTTAATTAACTACTGTCAACATCACATTGAAATCACATCACATTGCCTACAAACAACGGTTCTTTCCTTTCTTTTCATTTTTGCCAAGTGATAGCAAATGATTAGCCACTTATTAAACGAGATGAAAAAGAAAGAAGCTCCATCTACTCTAAATGAGAGATAACTTGTTGAGCAACCACAACAATCAAAAGAAAGAATAAAAGAGGATGCAATGCAGTGCTGCTGTCTTTCGAGTCAAGTGAGTGAATGATGTCAATGGATTCCCACAAATAATTCCATGGCAGTAAGCATATAAGCAAAGCACTGGAGATCATGACAAGCCGCCGCCGCCACAATTCCCATTTGTATGCACCACTAAAAGCTCAGTGCATCACAACACTGCACCACTGTAGCTCGATAAACCATAATCTCAATCGAAAACTTTGAGCAGTGGAATCTGACTGCAGTATGCCCAGAAGCGAGGCCAGGCCGATCCTCTGCCTCATTCAGGTGGTGTGCGTCTGCATCCAACATCTCCAGGTAGAAAGAAGGCAACATCTAATCTAAATTCAGTAAATTGAAGACTTAGTTTGCGTGGATTAGACTAAACCAATATTTCCAGGTAAGCTTCCCCTGTTCAACAAGTACAACCTATGTGCATGCCTGCTATGTCTTCTCTAGTTAGCACTTAGCACCCAGAAAGATTAATATATCATAAACAATCCACACAAGCACTCCATGTATCGGGGGAAAAGACTTTATTAAATCTAGAATCTCAAACATCGGGCTCCATTTGACACTCTGGTGGATTACGAGTCTATGATAATGCCATTTGTCTATCAAATATTTGCCTATTAGCATTATGTTTAACAAAAACATTCCTACTTCCGTGGCTGTTTTATTTTATTATATTTTTGCAGCAGATTGTAAAATAAGTATGACAATCTATGTACTGTTATAGTTGTGTTCTAGCCTAATAAGTATGACAATCTATGTACTTGAAGCCCCAATGGTAAAGACTGAAGAGCCCACAATCCAATTGACTGGAGACTGGACTGTCATGTGAATGGTTGTAGTAGAGACGTCATGTGATTTGAATTACTTGAATCACTTAATTTGGCTCCACTACTGCTGTGCTAAGTCTGAGTTTACAACTTATACTCTTTTATGTAGCATTTGGGAAATAAAAGGTGCATGAACCAGAGAATAAACAGGCTGATAAAACACTATTCCAGAGGCAGAGTTGAAATGTGTTGATGTTCATAAATCAGTTTCTTATGTCCTGAACAACACGTCAGTGGTACCAAAGGTATGAGAACCTACTAGTGTCACTAACTAATTAGCTAACTTTGCTGTTCCCCTACTTTGATAGCATATAAAAATACCAAATCATCCTATGTGAGATGTGGTGTTATGGCAAAGAAAAACAAATCCTTCCACAAACCATTTGTCAAATCTTCCATGAAAACAGACGCGACATGCCGGTTGCCAAGAGAAGGCAAAGCTTAACCATACCTAGTAGTGATTTCACCTTGTTGCTCTGCAAGTGCCCGACGAAATGCCACCGGATGTCTTCCGGAAGCTGCACGCTTAAGACATGAGAACAGAGCAGAATCAAATCATCAGCCAGCAAACAGATGGGGATCCAGCCACCCAATCCAGTCCAATCCAACCCAATCCGGAGGAGGTGCCTCACCTGCGGCGCCTCGAACCGGCGGAGGAGGACGTCGACGTTCTCGCGGCGGTGGGGTGTTGAAGACCTGACGACGAGGTTCCTCCTCTCGGTGGCGGCGGGGCTCCTCCCCTCGGTGGCCGCGGTGGCCTCTTCCCCTCGGTGGCGGCGGCGGGGCTCCTCCTCTCCTTGTGGAGGCGGGGCGTTGATCCGGCGCGGCGGTCGTCGGAGCGGGGGAGGCGGCGGGGGCGCGGGGGCGGCGGCGGCGCAGTACGGGTCGGGGCAGTGGGCGGGTCGGGGCAGCTGTGGGCAGGTGAGAGATGGGGAAGATAGAAAGGGGACTGGGGATTTTAGTGGGGGGGGAAGGGTTAGCAATGGCGCACCTCCGAGCGGTGCGCCATTAGAATTTTTTTGATAGCAATGGCGCATCCACACGCGGTGCGCCATTAGAAATCTTTTTTTGTATAGCAATGGCGCATCCCAAAGAGGTGCGCCATTAGTAATCTTTTTTTTGAATAGCAATGGCGCACCCCAGAGAGGTGCGCCATTAGTAATCTTTTGTTTTGTATAACAATGGCGCTCGGGGCGGGGGGGGGAGGGAGGGTGAACCGAGCGAGGAGATAGGGGAGGGTGCGGGGGGGTCGTCCGCGGCGGTGGAGCGGGGAGGGTGCGGGGGGTCGGCGGCGGCGGTGGAGCGGGGAGGGTGCGGGAGGTCGGCGGTGGCGGTGGAGCGGGGGAGGGTGCGGTGGGTGCTCGGCGGCGGTGGAGCGGGGAAGGGTGCGGGGGGTCGGCGGCGACGGTGGAGCGGGGGAGGGTGGGGGGGTGCTCGGCGGCGAGGGGGATCTGGCGAGGGGGGATAGCGATCGAGATGGAGGGGGATCGAGATCGAGTGTCCTCATGAATATTCAATATTTTTTATATTGAATATGAAAAAATATCATCAAATTTGAAAAAATATTCATGAATTCAAAAAGTGCCCATGAAATTTAAAAATATTCATGAGTTCAAAAAATATTAACAGATTCAATACTTTTTGTGAGTTAGAAATTCAATACCATAATAAACATAAATAAATATTCATGAGGACACTAGAACAGAAGAAATATCATTTCAATATGTCGAAATACAATCGAGAAATGAAGGCTACAATTTAAATACAATCGATCTTAGCTAGCTATCTGTTCACACTCTTCTTGCCCTTATTTTTCGTAAATGGAGTTCTTCTCTTGAACGGACGTCCTTTAGGTAGGGTGGTCCTGCTTCTTCTTGTGGTGTACGCTGGTACTTCATCGTCGTCGTCATGTTCCATCTTCGGGTCACCGTACTTGTCGAAGTCTTGCTCATTGGCGACTCCATCCATTCCGATGATCTTCCTTTTGCCTCTCCTCACAACAACACGACTGGGCTTTGACGGGTCGGTAATGAAGAAGCATTGGTCCACTTGGGAAGCCAGTACCCATGGCTCATTTTTCGCGGTGACGTTTGCGCCCGCGGTCTTGGATTTGGCTTCGGGTATAACCATGGTGGTGAAATACCGGTCTTCTTTTAGGACGCTCTTGGCCCATCTGACACGGAACATCGGGACCTTCTCTCCAGCGTAGCTCAGCTCCCAGATCTCCTCGATCCTTCCGTAGTATCTGTCCTTGTCGTTACCGGTGTAGGATTCCATCGTTACCCCGGAGTTCTGATAACCATCGCTCTTCATGTCCTTTCCCTCGGTGTAGAATGTGTAGCCGTTGATATCGTACGCCTCATACGTCATCAGGTTGTGCTCGGCGCCCTGTGACAAGGCGAATATGAGTTGTTCTTCCGCGGAAGAATCCTCATGTAAAGGGTACGACAAAAGCTTCTGCTTGAACCAACGCGTGAAACATGAGTTGTGCTCTTTGATTATATCTCCGTCCGTCCTCTGTTGGCCTCGGTCATTGTACGTCTTCTCAATAAAGGTTTTGTGCTCTACCACCCAAGGATCGACCACGTCTATGTGTTGTAGCGCGACTAGGTTTGCTCTTTCAAAGTCGGCGAGTCGACCCTCGAAGTCGACATGCATTTCGCGGCGACCCTCACGGTGACCCCATCCAGCGAGCCTGCCGAGGTGCCTGTTGACGGGCAGACCAACGGGGTTCTCGATGCCTAGATAATTCATGCAGTAGGAGATGCACTCTTCGGTCAGAAAGCCCCTGGCTATGCTTCCCTCTGGACGTGACATGTTGCGAACGTATCCTTTGATGACACCATTCATCCTTTCGAACGGCATCATGCTGTGCAGGAACGTCGGCCCGAGTTGGATGATATCCTCCACGATATGGACCAGCAGATGCACCATAACGTCGAAGAATGCGGGCGGGAAGTACATCTCAAGCTCGCATAGTATCACCACGATCTCTTCCTGTAGCCTTCTGAGTTGCCTCACGCCAACCGACTTCCGAGAGATGACGTCGAAAAAGTTGCATAGGCCAAATAGCGTTTCACGGACGTGCGCGTCCATGATCCCACGGATTGCAACTGGAAGTATCTGCGTCATCAGCACGTGACAGTCGTGAGACTTCATCCCGCTGAACTTCTGCTTCGCTGAGTCTAGGTATCTGCTTATCTTCCCCGCGTAACCGTAAGGAAGTTTTACTCCTACGAGGCAGGTGAAAAACTGATCGATCTCCTCCTGACTTAGAGTGAAGCACGCGGGAGGGAAGTCATTTCCGGTCTTCTTGGCCTTTTTGCCTTTGCGACGACTTTCCGTGTCCTGCTTCGCCTCATCATCATCATCATTAGCGTGAAGCTCCTCCCTGATGCCCATTGATTTCAAGTCTGCCCTTGCTTTCGGCCCATCTTTGGTCCTCTCTGGCATGTTGAGCAGGGTACCAAGCAGACTCTCGCACACGTTCTTCATGATATGCATGACATCAAGGCTGTGAGGCACACGGTGGATCTTCCAGTACGGCAAGTCCCAGAAAACAGACCTCGTTTTCCATACCTTCAGCAGCGGCTCTTGCGCCTTTCGCTTCTTTCCCGGCTCTGGCGCCTTTTGCTTCTTTCCCGGCAGTGGGCAATCTTTCCAATTTTTCAACAGCTCGTCTATTTCCTCGCCGCTCCTCGTACGCGGGCGTCTTCGGGTTTCGGTTTCACCATCGAACAGATCCTTGCGTTTCCTCCATGAGTCAACGTCGCGAAGCCACCTTCGATGTCCCATGAACAGGGTTTTTGAAGACCCGGGATCTCTATCTAGCTGGCGATACGTTGTGTCATCCATGCACCTGACGCATCCAGAAAATCCGTGGACCACCTGCCCCGCGAGATATCCGTAACCGAGATAGTCGTGCACCGTCGTGAGCAGTGCGGCTCTCATAGGGAAATATTCTTTCTCTGCGGCGTCCCACGTATTGGCTGGCGTTTTCCACAGCGTGTCTAGCTCCTCTTTCAGCAGCCCTAGATACAGATTGATGTCGTTCCCTGGTTGTTTCGGCCCTTCAATTAGCATACTCATATGAATGTACTTCCTCTTCATGCACAACCAGGGGGGAAGGTTGTACATCCACACAAACACAGGCCAGGTGCTATGTGTGCTTCTCTGGCTGCCAAACGGATTGACTCCATCGGTGCTCGCGCCCAGCACGATGTTCCTTGGATCGTTCCCAAATTCTGGGTGTTCGAAGTTCAACGCTTGCCACTGGCTCCCATCCTTAGGGTGACTCAGCATCTTGTCTTTTTTATTTATCTCCGGATCATTTGCGTCATCTTCTCGCTTCTTCTCCTCCCTATCCGCGTGCCAACGCAGGAGCTTTGCTACCTTAGGGTCCGCGAAATACCGCTGCAGACGAGGAGTGATCGGAAAGTACCACACCACTTTTCGAGGAGCTTTCTTCCTCTTCTTGTATCGAGTGACGCCGCACACCGGACATATGGTAGACTCCGCGTGCTCGTCCCGATAAATGATGCAATTGTTCATGCACACATGGTATTTCACGTGCGGTAAATCCAGAGGACACACGATTTTCTTCGCCTCCTCGAAACTGGTCGGGCACTTGTTCCCCTTGGGAAGACGTTCGTGCCAGAATGACATGTTCTCGTCGAAGCATGCGTCGGTCATTTTGTGTTTTACCTTCATCTCCAGAGCCATGAGCGTTACTTTCAGGCGGGTATCCTCGGGCCTGCATCCTTCATACAATGGAGTAACCGCGTCTATCTCCAGTTGATCCAGCTTGGCTTTCTCTCGGGCGGCAGCTCTTGCGTTATCCGTCTGCTTGAGAAGCAGCTCTTGAATATGAGGGTCCTGCACCCAGCCCATCGATGGTCCATCGTCGTCTGCTCCGGCATCTTCATCTTCATGATCATGCCCTTCGTCTGCTCCGGCATCTTCCTCATCATCATGTCCGGCATCTTCTACATGATGACTGTGTACTGCATCTACTTCGTGATCATGTCCTGGAGATTCTTCGTCTTCTCGCCCGCCCTCGCCGCGGTTGTCTTGCTGCCCTTCCTCATTTCTTGCCGGCCGGCCCCCATGGACGACTTCATAATCATCTTCATCACCTTGCCACTGATAGCCATCCATGAAACCACGCAAGAGCAGGTGGTCCCGCACCTGTACGGAATCCGGGTCCATAAGGCTCCTCAGCTTGCATCTTCGACACGGACATCTTATCTCCGTCTCGTTCTTTTGAAGCATCTCGGCCTTCGCGGAGCTCAAAAACCTATTCACGATGCCTTCGGTCATCATGCGGACCATGGTCGCCTGCGGGGTAGAGCAAAACGATATTTTAGAACCAAGAAAAATTTGGCATGACTTTGCCTAAAAATAGGACCAAAAAGAATGCATAGTGCCAAAATTCTCGCCGAAACGGAAATGAATCAACATTCCGGCAAAATATTGGCAACTATCGCATTTCAAATACCGGTATACCTGCAAACACAAACATATATGCAACACCACAAACATATGCAACACCACAAACATACATAGATCTAGCTAGGCCATAAAAAGTGCATGTGCACATTGTTGGAGGGAGAAAAAAGTAGATCTACAACATAAAGAAAGCTTTCCCCTTACTTACCTATCAAAAAAAGGTAATTTAATCACTTAATTTGGATGAATCTATGGTGCAAATGAGGTGAGGAGGAGGAGGCAGCCGAGGCAAGCTTGGAGGAGGAGGTGGAGAGAATGAAGTGGGGAAAGTGAGTGTGTAGGTGGCTGTCCAAAATATCTAGCTGGTCCCAGGTTACTAATGGCGCACCACCAACAAATGCGCCATTAGTAACCCTTGTTACTAATGGCGCACCAGCTGGCGGTGCGCCATTAGTAGTTTTGCAAATTTTTGGAAAAAAAAGAAAAACAAATTTTGTTAGTAGTGGCGCACCATGTTTGTGGTGCGCCATTAGTGTCTATCACACTAATGGCGCACCAGCACACAGTGCGCCATTAGTGTCTATCACACTAATGGCGCACCAGCACACGGTGCGCCATTAGTATTTTTGGAAAAAAGAAAAAAAATTATTAGTAGTGGCGCACCAAGGTTGTGGTGCGCCATTAGTGTCTATCACACTAATGGCGCACCAGCACACGGCGCGCCGGTGCGCCACTGCTATATAGTAGTGGCGCACCGCATGTCTGGTGCGCCATTAGTGTCCATATTATCTATAGCCCTTTTCCTAGTAGTGAAAAAGAGGTGGACCTGGCAAATAACCCCTCCAATAACACCACCCTCCCCCCCATGAGTGTCATATCTGCAACTGAAAAGAAGTACCACGAATTGTTGTGCAACTAATCATGGATAGAGGCCTACGGTTTCCTGGTTTGTGCAACTAAACACAAGTCATTAGGTTTAGTTGCACACCAAACATGGTTTGAGACCAACTTTACTGAACATTTTTCTAACATGCATGCCAGCCAAGTTTCCCCCACCTAGATGTGTTAAAGAAGCCAACTAAAGCAAGTTCAGTGGCCAACTGAAACATGGTTCTAGCCAAAAACCTAAACATGCATTGTAGCCAACGGAAAATGCATAAGTGTGCAACTGAACATGCATCCCAACCAACTGAACCTATATTCTGTCAACTCAGCATGCATGCTAGGCAAAACTGAACATGTATTTTGAGTGAACACTATAGAAAACCTGGAGTATATGTTCAATAAAAACATGTATCCTGGCCAACTGAACATGCATGCTGGCCAACTGAATATGCATCCTCGCCAAATAGAACACCTATTATAGCCAACTGAACATGCATGCTGGCCAACTGAAAAATGCATCCTGGCCAACTGAGACTCTAGCCAAAACCAAAAATTTGTAGTACGACAGCAAAAACACAAGAAAATTTTGTACATAGCAAACGAAACCACAAACCAAATATTAAAGTAGTCACGCATATAATCTTGTCCCACACATATATTCTGGTGGCAAACCTACCGCAAAGCTATAGTGTAAGAAATATGTTCAATATACTAGAAGTAGAAACAGAAACAGCGATGAAAAACATATATCTATAATCTGTCATCCAATTCTTCTTTCTTCTTTCACCTGGATTTCACCGTCTCAATTGTGGCATCAAATTATGTCCAAATTATGTGCAGAAAAATCTAGATCAGCTGCTTGCCAACAGAAAACCTGCAGATCATTGGAACAAACAGAGGGAAAAGTCAGAGAAACTCTGTACCAAAAAAAGTCATGTTCTTGCCAACTATTTACTGGAAACTGTGCAACTAACATAACAAGGCTATGCAAACAAAAAGATGCATACCTGTTATAAATAAAAGATTCCGCTATAGAGATGTTGCTTTTTGAACTAAGATTGTCATAAAATGGTGTGCAACTACCTATTTACTAAGTTTTTAGGTTGTTTCAAACACTCTTTGATGATTAAAACTTGACATCACTTCCTTGTTTTGTATATGCAGTGCACGTGTGGCAGCAGCCTGAAAAAGGAAAAAAATGCTTGATCTCAATGAGTTGCCTCCTGATCTCAATGAGCTTCCTCGTGATATGGATCAGCAACAACCCAGCATACCGCAAGGGAATTTGATAGAAAATTGGCGCTCTGTTTACTACACGCAGATAAGTCGTGGGCCTAACCCTATGGGCCATGACAATGTGGCAGAGCAGTCATCAACCCGTGGTGTCCCTGTAGTGGTGTCTTTGCAGTCAGAGAGTCATACTCTTGATGACACGGGCACCACGGCAAATGTTCCTGGTCCAACCAGGACTGAGCTCGGTGCTGGCGCTGTTGACGGTGCTGTGCAAGGAGAAGAAGGAGAAGATGAGGCTGGTTCTCAGCCAATGGAACCCTATGTTGGCATGAGGTTTGACACCCTTCAAATTGCTAAGGATCACTACAACAGCTACGCCTTACGGATGGGTTTCTCTGTCAAAATGAACACCTCTAGGCGGACAGGCAATGTATTGGTAAAACAACAGTTTTGCTGCAACAAGTATAAGAAGCCAAAAGCTGATGATGGTGGAGCTGAGGCTCCTCCTATCCTGGACCCTATACCAGATCCAAGACCTGTTGACACTGATGAGGAAATGGAAGATGAACCTCCAATCTTTGCTGAAGAGGAGGCTGGTGCTAGTAAGAAAAAGAAGAAACGAAAACGCGAGACAATAAAGCAGACTCAATGCAAAGCGAAAATGTTGGTGAAGCTAATGGATGGGCGATGGGAGGTGACGCATTTTGTTCGTGACCACAATCATCCGCTGGTGAACAAACCTTCATTTTCCAAATACTTGAGATCCCACCAAGGCATCTCTCCTGATGAAAAGGAGTTTTTGCGCATCTTGTATAACTGCAACTTGACTACAGGTGTGTTTCTATATCCCTTACAGAATTAAGTTTCCCTCTAGGCAGTCCAGTGTGCAACTGTTATGTTACTGGTGTGCAACTAAAATGCCTTAGCTGTGCAACTAGATTACCTTCACCGTGCAACTACATAATGTTCCTGTGCAGCTAGATCACCTTCACTGTGCGCCTACATAATGTCCTGTGCGCAAAATAAAAGTGTTTTTTAAAAGGGGCAGCTGATTGTCAATTTCCTACAACTATCTTCTGTGCCAACTCATATCGTATTATTGTGCAGCTGGATATGTGCATTCGTACGACTAATAAAATGTATATTGTTTCTTTTTGTATTATGCAGGACGTATGATGCATGTAATGGCAGAGTTCTATGGATCTGAGATGATGGTGCCATTCAGACCAAAGGCAATAACAAATCTGTGTACAAGTTTCCGTAGAGATGACACAAAGGAGGCGTACAATTGCGCACTTCAAGGATATACAAAAAACCGGTCCAGACTTCTTCTATAAGGTGAAATATGATGAAGAGGACATAGTTGTCAACATATTTTGGGTGGATGGCTTAGCTCAAAAAGCTTATGTGGAGGCGTACCACGATTGCATATCGTTTGACACCACCTACATGACCAACATGTACAATATGCCGTTCGCGCCCTTCATAGGAATAAACCGGCATGGCCAATCTTTCATGCTGGGTTGCGCATTTGTGAGGCAGGAGTTGGCATCGAGCTTTGATTGGGTCTTTGGAGCATTCCTAGAGGCTATGGATGGCAAACCTCCTGACAACTTCATCACCGATCAGGATGGTGCAATGAGGCAGTCAATACAGAGCCACTTTGCAACCACCGTGCACCGCTGTTGTCGATGGAACATCATGAAAAAGTTGGTTGGCTGCTGTCTCGAAATCCAGGACTCTCTGATGATTTCAACAAGTGTGTCGACTTCAGCTTCACTATAGACGAGTTTGAGTAGAATTGGGCTGGGTTAATGATGAAGTACGAGGCTATGACACACACGCACTTTGAGAAGTTGTACGAATATAGGTCAACTTGTGTGCCGTGCTACTTCAAACACAGGTTCTTCCCCTGTAGGAGATATGCCCTAGAGGCAATAATAAATGATATTATTTATCTCCGAGTTCATATTATGTTTATGTTCCATGCTATAACTGCTGTGGTTCCCGAGCCCGTATATCCATAAAGGCTCTGGGGAGAACCCATATGCACATGTGGAATAATAAACGATAAATTGTATTCCTAGTCGTGCCTCTAAGACTAGCTCAAGTGTTGCATGATGATTATGTTTTCCCAATCATGGGCATGCCTATGCCAAGCAACTTTGAGGGCACAATGTCAGGAAGGACATTTGTGTTGAATCGACCCGAATTGATGTTATGCTATGAGATACATTCGTCACAAGTTAATGGTTTATAACACAGAGATAGTTAATGTTTGCATAATTACTTAAACCATGAGAGTATCGAGTTTCTTCATGCTTGCTTCATGAACTTTGGGGTTTGTTAAACGTCATCCGTAACTGGATGGCTATTACGGCGGCTTACGGGTTCATGGGAAAGTGTTAAGTAACTTGATAGCTCGAGATTGGGATTTGCTCCTCCGACGATGGAGAGATATACTCGGGCCCTCTCGGTGTTACGGTATCCATCATCGTCTGGCCAGACACTTTGTGATTTGATCACGGGGATGCCGGAACACGATAACGAGAAAAGAGAACAATACCGGTAACGAGGTAACTAGCATAGTGGACAAGTTGTTGATCCACGGGAATGCCAACATGTCTCACCTCGGGTATTTGTAACATATCGCGAAGCAACAGGAATAGCTCACTGCAACTGGAGGTTCACTCGAATATTCATTCGTGTGGGTATAGGGGTCAATATGGGTGTCCACGGCTCCGATGTTGATCATTGATCGGAAGGGGTTCCGGGTCATGTCTATACTTCACCGAACCTATAGGGTCACACGCTTAAGGGTCATCTATCTGCTGAATACTAGACAAGGAGTCTGAGAGAAAATCACCGAAAAAGTTTCGGACACCGAAAAGTTTCGGACAGCGGAAAAGTTCCGCAGAGAGAGGTCACCGGATGAGTTTCGGTGAAACCGAAAAAGTTGTTTCGGGGTATGCCATTAAGTCAAAATGGTTTCGGCACATGCCTGATAATTCTTGGAGGGTGCCAGAATCATTCTGGAAACTTTTTGGAATTTTCAGAAATAAAAACCGAAAATGTTTCGGAGCTGCCGGTACCGCTTTGGCTGTTTTTCGCAGATGAAATTCACTAATCTGAAATTGTTTCAGAACGAATCCAAAATCATTTTAGTGGGTACTGGAATTATTCTAAGACCCACAGAAATATTTTCGGATTTAGTGGACGCGAAAAATTGTCTTCATGAATAGTGAAAACGCATTCTTGTTTGCTTTTCGCAGATGAAAATCACTAAACCGAAATTGTTTCGGAACGCGTTGAAAATTATTTTAGTGGGTACTGGAAATGTTCTGAGCCCACATAAATATTTTCAGTTCGAACGGACGCTGAAAAATGTCGTCATGAATAGTGAAAGTGCTTTTTGCTTGGCTTCTTGGAGAAGCCACCTTGAGGGCCTTTTTGGTATTTCCCCCCTTGGCTTCTTGGAGAAGCCACCCTTGGGCTTGGCCTATAAATAGGGGTGGAGGGGGCTGCCTAAAGGATCATCCCTTCTCACATACAAGTGCCATGCATGATCTGGCTTCTCTCTCCCTCCCAGCGAAATAGTTTCGTAGAGCCGAAAGGCTGTCTGGGTTCCGGTGGGAACTAGTTCTGGACGGCGAAGCCCTGCCGGATAGATGACACCGTATGTGTGCAACTCTGTAGAGAGATCGTAGTTTCGGTCTTAGTTCGTGAGTGCCTCCCGAAGGGCTGTCCGTGTGACCGTCCGAGTTTCGAAGGTCCTCCCGAAGGGCTGTCCGAGTGACCGTTCGAGTTTCGAAGGTCCTCCCGAAGGGCTGTCCGCGACACCGTCCGGGGGACTGTTCGACCGCCTCCCGGAGGGCTGTCTGAGGAGCAGATGAGGGTATACATCCTCGCGGTTGGGAGGTTGTAAATCCTAGCTGCGGGGATCTGCACCGCCGATCGTCATCGACTCTACTTCCCGCTGCGCTACGAGTCGGTAACGAAAAAGATCAAACCTTGTATGCAGTCTCCATAGTGGTCCTGGGCTGGTGCGTAGGTCAGAAATTTTTGTTTTCTGCTGCGTTACCCATTAGTGGCATCATGAGCCATGCTATGCGTAGATGCAGGTTGCGATCTAGAATACATAGAGATGTATGGGTATTGCATAATATAATTAGGTAGTAGATGAGATCTATTGCTGAAAATTATTTATGCGGGTGACAGATGAAATCTGTTACCCGATGTTCTTGTTGCTTCCCTAGAATTTGCGTTTGCTCAATCTCGAGACAGCATGGTGGAATTTGACAAAGTTCTGGCAATCCGTGATCCCGATTGATCATGGAAGTGCTATCAGTTCTTTGGGTTCTGCCGTAGTCAAAAGAAAGATGAAATTCGCAGACGACAGGGCAATGCAGATATGATCTGCACGGGGGTCATGCGTATGACGAAGTTTAGTATGGGGTTCGAGATTTTATTGTCTCGTGCTTCATACACCCTGCAAAGTTAATCTAGCGACATGAACTATCATACTTGATGATGAACGTTGGTCGCTGCGGTTTAAGTCAAAACCTTAGAAGCCACGTAAAATAAATTTTGCATAAACCGATTAGAGGCGTCTAACTTGGTTTTGCAGGATGTGCATGTGATGTGGTATAGCAGTGCTCATACTAATTCGATTATGTATGAGATGACTATATGATGTAATTTGATTAACATGACCTGCGTGTCATGATTCGGCATGATGGCTGGAGCCATATGATTGCACTTTAATGACCTGCGTGTCAACCTTAAGTAATGCATTAATTTTATACGCTATGGAGATAGCAATATTATCTGGTGCATCGACAAGGTGGTGGCAATCTTCGCGAAGGTGAACACCAACACGAATGCCGAAGACGAAGAAATGAAATACTTCTCCGTCAGAAAGGGCTATACCATATCATGCTATTATGAATTGCCTGAGATGTTTATCCCTTATGATGCACCCTTCTTGATTGCGCGGTAGTCGCTTTTTATTAGGGTGATCTCTCACAAAAATACCAAGTAGTTAGTGTTCTCCCAAGTGTAGCACCGTCACGGCACCTATCTTTTCGGGGTGCGCCGTGTCACACGGGTACGAACGATTAGAGAAGTGTGAGGCGGGTGAGTTGAGACCTCGCAGCGAGATCACTTGGTTGTCTTGACGTTCAGGCATGACCGTCATGAGCTCGGAACACACGCATCGAAAGATGAACAAGAGTCACATAGAGATGTGATTGGCAAGTTGGCCTACCGGTTGAGATTTTTCGTCATCAGTGGTGTTACACCAATGGCGAACAATTGAAATGTGGGTCTTGTATCACTCACAATCAATTTTGAGAGATATTGATTTGAGTGGGAGCGCACTGTTGAATTAACATGTTTAATTCTCAATGCAATTAATTTTGAACACTGTCTAAGTGTGGTTTGCATAATAGTTGTAGAATAATGGCTCGCATTTCCACCTTCCCTATTAAAATTGAATAGCTGTTAAATATCTGGTTAAAACTTTACGATTGGTAACGTAATATGAGGATTGTCCTCAAAAGTGCCGAGAAGGACTTTGTCCTATCGCATGCTTTCCGTATCCTCCCGCTAATGCTATGGATCATGTGACTCTCGTCCTTCGATCCAAAAGCTAGAATTCTGTTACGGTCAAGTGGAATATGTTTGCTTCCATGAAACCCAAACTTCGAAAGTTGGGATAGTTATATGATATTCATGGAACTGAAAATTATTTTCAGATACAAACAAAGCAATGTTTGTTTGCAAGTATTAGTAAAAGTGTTTACTATGCATTTGACTGTTGGGAAAGGGATCCAGAAGAACGCCTGTCATATAATGAAAGGTGAATAAAACAACAACTTAAAGAGAAAGGAAGTGTCCAAAGGGTGTTAGTATGACTTACACGCCTAGGAAGTCCGGGGCTAATGCCACTCTTAAGTTGGGTGCTTCTTCTGAGAGTAGGAGAAATACTAAAAGTTAAACTGTTAGAAGTATAAAGGCAAAAGGAAAGAAGACTGGAATATCCAGCTCATGTATGAATGTCATACAAGTTTTTGATGTATAGAAGGCTGGTCAAAGATATAGTTCTTGCGAATTATGGTTAAACATGTTAATCACTAATTCTTGGGTATTGTGAGTTCATCACAAAAATGCCCGCTCGATTGCATTCTGTTGCAACTCGATGTAAGAACTACTATGGCCTGAAAGACTAGCTAGAAATGAGGTTAAGGTATACACAGGGAACATAGTAAATGTTACTATACCTTCCATCGGTGTATTGCCATCTGTATTTATTTTCATAATTCATTTAGAGTTTTACAAACTCTATCCCATTGCATAAGGTATCTTGCAAGAAGGTTGTTCATAAGAGAACTTTTATGTTCGATGTTATGAATAACACAAGGGCCATACTTTCATTATGAATGAGATGTATGTTATGAATATTGATAATAATACAATACCTCTGGGTTTACTTTCATAATTCATTTTAGAGTTTCATAAACTCTAGCCCATTGCACAATGTTTGTTGCAAAAGAGTTGTTCATAAAAACAACAATTGTTGTTAAGTATTATGAATAACATGAAGGGCCATGCTTCCATCCAAGATGGATGTATGTTATGAATATTGATGGTAATATAATACATCCATAACACTGACGCTAAATGTCGCAAGACTATGAGAATACCACACATGTGTGGCACTGTATTTGGTCACATTGGAGAAACCCGCATGGAAAAATTCCATTATGATGGATTTTGAAGTCTTTTGATTTTGAATCATCTGACACTTGCAACTTTTCTCCGAAAAGTGAAGTGACTGAAATACCGTTCACAGGCCATAAGGAACGAGCAACAAACTTATTGGTGATCATACATTTTGATGTGTGTAGTTCAATAAATGTTGTTGCAAGTAGTGGATTTATATATCTTCAGAAATGACTCAAGTAGATATATGGATATTTGCTTGATGAGACGTAAGTCTGGATCTTTTGAAATCATTCGAAAGGTTTTCAAAAATGAAGTAGAAGTTATTGTAACAAGAAAATTATGTTTCTGCAATTTGATTGCACAAAGGAATATTTGAGTTACATGTTTAGCGAATGTCTGATGAGTTGTGAAAGGGGTTTCATAACTTGCACCTCCCGGAACACCACTGCAAGTGAAAAGTCCGTGGAGATGTAATCTAACCATTTATGACATGGTAAGGTCAAAGATGACATAAATAAATTTGCCATTATCCTTTTTAAAGTGATGCTTTAGAGACTGCGGCTTTTACACTGAAAAGAGCTACATCGGGTCTGTTGAAATGAAGCCATGGTATGGTACGCCCAACCATGTTATATCTTTTCTTAACATTTGGAATATGGGGCTTGTGTAAAAGGTTACAAACCTATTCCAAATCAGACAAGTGCTACTTTGTAGGTTATACCAAAATGTTGGGTATTCCTCCCTCACTATACCGAGGCAAATAGTTTTGCCGCGAAACGGTGTGCTTTTAAAGAGAATGGTTCTTTCAAAAAGGTGAGTGGGAGAATAGTGCAACTCGACGAGATAAACAGTATCTTCGTCATCAGATCAAAGGAAAGAGACCTTGGAAGTAATTCCAGAGTTTCCTACTGCGACTGATACAGAAGTCTCTACAATAAAATGTATGAACTTCGGTCGAACTTGCAGCTGAACCACGTAGGCAAGGCTCGTGCAAACCTCTCAGGTGCGCAAACGAGATATTGTTGTTAGACAACATTATACCTACGATACACAAGGAAGCGTTGATGGGCCCTGACTCCAGAATTGGCTAAATGCCAATACAACCCGAGTTAGTTTCCATATAAGTGATTCAAGATTAAAACCTTGATACACCTTTCGGAAGACTTAGAGTCTAACGAATATTTATGGAACTTAAAACTGATACGGATAAAAATGTTTTATCCATAAAGCTCGACTTGTTGAAATAACAAGTTCAAGAGTTGACTACGATGAGGTTGTTTTCATCGTAGCGATGCTTAAAGTCGGTTCGGGTTGAACTAGCAATTAATACATATTTCAATCATGAGATATGAAACATGGATGACAATAGGATTTCCATCTGATGGAAATGAAACCAAGGACTTGCATGTGTTACAGTCCAAGGCATTTTGTCTATCCAAGGGATGCTAGTAAAGGTGCAAACTTCAGAGTTCCAGCGATGGACAGAAGAGAGCAAAATGGAGTTGGAATCTTCGTGCTTTGATGAAATGGTCAAAGGGGTTTGACTTCATCAATGGGTAACGAAGATGCTTGTAATTCAAGAAAGTAAGTGGGAGCGTAATAATATTTCTAAAAACCTTATGTGCTTGTCACATTGGTAATTGGAAATAAATTTCTTGACACGAATTAGGACTTCATTTGAAAATAGTTTTTTGATGAAGTGCTTAGGCTAAATAGCCTCAATACTAGACATGATGATCTATGGAGATAGATTTACCTAATGGGGCTAAGCAATGAATACATATTGACAAGATGCTAAAACCTTTTAGCATTTAAAATGCCAAGGAGTGATTCTTGCCGAAGTCACATGGAAAGAGTTTTTGCAAGACTCGGTGTCCCAAAACACTGATGAGTAAAATACATGATGGAGATTCCACACACTCTTGTGTTTGGATTAATCATGTATTCCATGGTATGTAAAACAACCAGATATGTCCGATACTCCCAAGGTGTTGCGAGTATGGATACCAAAGTGATCAAATTACTGATCATGGGACAACAGTGAAAGATGCCATTGAGTACTAGAGTAAGTACTGATGATATGTTTTCTCGCAAGCGAAGATCATGAAGAGTTCGTTGTAAAATGTTACATCGATACAGTCTTCATCTTTTCTCCATGCGATTTTCGATTTAAGTTAAGGGTTTTGTGTAATACACAATATGGTGGTACATTAGTTGGAAATTGTTCCAAACAAGTTACTGTGGCGAATTCTATAACAGAGGCGAAGTATGTTGCCGCTTTAGAAGCGACAAAGACAAAGATGTTGAATCATATAGTTCATTCATGAACTTAGTATGGTTCCAAGAAGGCTTTGGTCAATGGACACTATTGCAGATAGTTGCTCCATAACTCAGTCTGAGGAATCAGGTTTCGACCAATGATTCACATATATACAAAGCCAAGTCCACACAAAATATGAATTTTGTGAAAGCATGAAAATGTGAGGATATGCAGAGATACACATGGAGCTGAAGTTGTCAGATCCGATGGACATCAGGCTATACCACATGCGAAGCATTTTTGACACCAGTATGCCATAGGTGTAAAGTGCATTAGCATTAACTAGATTATTGAGTCTAGTGCAAGTGGGAGTCTGTAGGAGATATGCCCTAGAGGCAATAATAAATGATATTATTTATCTCCGAGTTCATATTATGTTTATGTTCCATGCTATAACTGCTGTGGTTCCCGGGCCCGTATATCCATAAAGGCTCTGGGGAGAACCCATATGCACGTGTGGAATAATAAACAATAAATTGTATTCCTAGTCGTGCCTCTAAGACTAGCTCAAGTGTTGCATGATGATTATGTTTTCCCAATCATGGGCATGTCTATGCCAAGCAACTTTGAGGGCACAATGTCAGGAAGGACATTTGTGTTGAATCGACCCGAATTGATGTTATGCTATGAGATACATTCGTCACAAGTTAATGGTTTATAACACAGAGATAGTTAATGTTTGCATAATTCCTTAGACCATGAGAGTATCGAGTTTCTTCATGCTTGCTTCATGAACTTTAGGGTTTGTTAAACGTCATCCGTAACTGGATGGTTATTACGGCGGCTTACGGGTTCATGGGAAAGTGTTAAGTAACTTGATAGCTCGAGATTGGGATTTGCTCCTCCGACGATGGAGAGATATACTCGGGCCCTCTCGGTGTTACGGTATCCATCATCGTCTGGCCAGACACTTTGTGATTTGATCACGGGGATGCCGGAACACAAAAACGAGAAAAGAGAACAATACCGGTAACGAGGTAACTAGCATAGTGGACAAGTTGTTGATCCACGGGAATGCCAACATGTCTCACCTCGGGTATTTGTAACATATCGCGAAGCAACAGGAATAGCTCACTGCAACTGGAGGTTCACTCGAATATTCATTCGTGTGGGTATAGGGGTCAATATGGGTGTCCACGGCTCCGATGTTGATCATTGATCGGAAGGGGTTCCGGGTCATGTCTATACTTCACCAAACCTATAGGGTCACACGCTTAAGGGTCATCTATCTGCTGAATACTAGACAAGGAGTCTGAGAGAAAATCACCGAAAAAGTTTCGGACAGCGGAAAAGTTCCGCAGAGAGAGGTCACCGGATGAGTTTCGGTGAAACCGAAAAAGTTGTTTCGGGGTATGCCATTAAGTCAAAATGGTTTTGGCACATGCCTGATAATTCTTGGAGGGTGCCAGAATCATTCTGGAAACTTTTTGGAATTTTCAGAAATAAAAACCGAAAATGTTTCGGAGCTGCCGGTACCGCTTTGGCTGTTTTCGCAGATGAAATTCACTAATCTGAAATTGTTTCAGAACGAATCCAAAATCATTTTAGTGGGTACTGGAATTATTCTAAGACCCACAGAAATATTCTCGGATTTAGTGGACGCGAAAAATTGTCTTCATGAATAGTGAAAACGCATTCTTGTTTGCTTTTCGCAGATGAAAATCACTAAACCGAAATTGTTTCGGAACGCGTTGAAAATTATTTTAGTGGGTACTGGAAATGTTCTGAGCCCACATAAATATTTTCAGTTCGAACGGACGCTGAAAAATGTCGTCATGAATAGTGAAAGTGCTTTTTGCTTGGCTTCTTGGAGAAGCCACCTTGAGGGCCTTTTTGGTATTTCCCCCCTTGGCTTCTTGGAGAAGCCACCCTTGGGCTTGGCCTATAAATAGGGGTGGAGGGGGCTGCCTAAAGGATCATCCCTTCTCACATACAAGTGCCATGCATGATCTGGCTTCTCTCTCCCTCCCAGCGAAATAGTTTCGTAGAGCCGAAAGGCTGTCTGGGTTCCGATGGGAACTAGTTCTGGACGGCGAAGCCCTGCCGGATAGATGACACCGTATGTGTGCAACTTTGTAGAGAGATCGTAGTTTCGGTCTTAGTTCGTGAGTGCCTCCCGAAGGGCTGTCCGTGTGACCGTCCGAGTTTCGAAGGTCCTCCCGAAGGGCTGTCCGAGTGACCGTTCGAGTTTCGAAGGTCCTCCCGAAGGGCTGTCCGCGACACCGTCCGGGCGACTGTTCGACCGCCTCCCAGAGGGCTGTCTGAGGAGCAGATGAGGGTATACATCCTCGCGGTTGGGAGGTTGTAAATCCTAGCTGCGGGGATCTGCACCGCCGATCGTCATCGACTCTACTTCCCGCTGCGCTACGAGTCGGTAACGAAAAAGATCGAACCTTGTATGCAGTCTCCATAGTGGTCCTGGGCTGGTGCGTAGGTCAGAAAATTATTGTTTTCTGCTGCGTTACCCTACAGCCCTTCCTACAGTCTACACAGCGTAGTGAGGGGTTCAACGCCGTCCTAAAAAGATATGTGAACCCACACAACTCAATGCTGAACTTCGTCAAGCCATATGAAAAAATCCAGAACCACATCCTTGCCAAGGAAGGCTGCAATGATTACAGGACAGAACACCTTGAGATTGAGCTATGGTCCAACTTCCCAATAGAGAAGCAAGCTTACAAAACCTATACTAGGGACCTTTACCGCAAGTTCAGAGAAGAGTTTGAGCTGATTGGACGTTATAATGCATTCCAAGTTGGTGCTGATATATTTGAGCTCAGACCGAACCAGGAATTTGTTGCCAAATATGGTTCTCGAAACTACTTGGTGCAGGCAAGGGTGGAGGAGGGTTCCTATTTGTGTGAGTGCTGTAAAATGGACAAGGACGGCATCCTTTGTTGCCACATCCTCAAGGTGTTCACCCATATTGGAGTTGATGTCATACCGGAAAGGTACCTGCTAAGACGGTGGACACCTAATGCTGTACCTAGTGCGCCAGGGACGGGTTATGAGCAACCGGATGAAATGCCTCCTCAATCTAAGAAGCAGATAAGGGGAGGAACATGATATACGATTTTCGGAAACTAGCAAAGTTTGCGAGTGGTTCTGATCCAGCACAAGCTATTGTTACAAGCATATGCACGCAACACGTACCGAGATCGGCCACCTGAACAAGTCCAAGAAAAAGAAAAAACCGACTGCTGCCACGGGGCCATCAGATGATGGCAACCCTCGAGGACCTCCTCCACCTCCAGGCAACAATCAGGGGGCTCATCATCCAGGTAATTACCTGCCCCAACTCCTGATCTAACTAGGTGTGTAACTTCAGTTGCACACATCATTGTGCCCCAATTACACACATCATGGTTCCCAGTTGCACAGAGCAGGCTGCCTAGTTGCGCATGCTGTGTTAGTTCAAGCATCAAGATAACACAACTAACTTGTTTTTCCTATTTTGGATATAGGTGATGTTAACCCTCAAGGACCTCCTCCACCTCCTGGCTGTACACGGCATCCTCCGCCACCTCCTCCCCCGCGTGCTCCTCCCAATGGCCCTACAGGCATCACTCAGGGGGCTCATCGTCCAGGTAATTACCTGCCCCAACTCCCCATCAAACTAGGTCTGTAACTCCAGTTGCACACATCATGGTGCTCAGTTGCACAGAACAGGCTACCTAGTTGCGCACGCTGTGTTAGTTCGAGCATCAAAGATAACACAACTAACTTGTTTGTCCTGTTCTGGCTATAGGTGATGCCAACTCTCAAAGACCTCCTCCCCCGCCTGGCCCAACTAGCAGTGCCCTGCGTGCTACTCCCAATGGACCTACAGGCAGGACTCAGGGGGCTCATCACCCAGGTAAATACCTTCCCCGACTCCCAACAAAATTAGGGTGTGTGACTTTAGTTGCACATATCATAGTGCCCAGTTGCACAGAACATGCTGCCTAGTTGCGTGCACTGTGTTAGTTTGAGGATCAAGCTAAAAATCTAACTTGTTTTTCCTGTTATGCCCATAGATGATTACAATCCAAGTACCATGACGGGCCGTGCTACTACAGGTGTTTTTTTCAACTTAACTTGCACACAGCAACCAGTTAGTTGCACATCATGGGCTGTGTGGTTGCAGAGAACATCAGTGCTGATTGCACAACAAAAAAATACTAAACTTTTTATATGATTATTACACAGGTGATCATGATGATCCTACTGCCCCGTTGGAGGCTGCATCCCCTGCACAAGCTTCTGATGATTTTGTGCCCAGGGATCCTCCAAGGTCTACTACAAAGGGTAGGGCAAAGAGTCGACGATACAAATCGGCGCTGGAGCTACACCCAAAGAAGAAAAACAAATGCAGCCAGTGCCAATCTACAGAGCACACTGCTGGTGTGTGTCCACTCAGGCTACTGTGATTCTGTTTCATCGTTTGTAACTTTGGGACAAAAAAGGAAAAGAATGATGTTTTTTTAGCAATGTTGGGACCAAGTGGACACATTTAGCATCTATGATTTATCTTTATCTAATTTATGCTCCTTGAATTAGTTCATGCACTGTGTAAAAAAGGTTGCTATTTGTGCCAGTTGGTTGTTGGCAACTGGTTAAATATTTAGTTGTTGAACAATTGTATGTCCAGTGCTCCTAATGTATCAACAAAAGTGATGGTATTGAGTTGCAAACGGAATTACTACTAGTGTGCAACTACAAAATCTGCTTAAAAATTGTGCAAACCAGCAACTTTCTTCATGGAGCAGAGAAAGAAAAAGAGTACTAACCTAGTCCTTGTCATATCTCAGCAACTTCCTCCATGGGGTGGTGTTGTGCACGCTGGTGACCCAATCATATGCCAGCTTCTTCCTGATGTTGAGTACTTCCTTGGGTTCGTAGTTGGGCAGTTGGCTACCGTTCCACTCGGTGGTGTTAAGCAGTGCGAACAGCCCACACTCATTACTGCGATGGGCAAAAAAGAAAATTTGTCTCATAAAATTAAAACCAATAAAGATAATGCACTCTGTGCAACTGCTTATGTTCTACTATGCAACTGCTTATGTGCCACTGTGCAACTGCTTATGTGCCAGTGTGCAACTACTTATGTGCCACTCTGCAACTGGCTAGATAATCCATTAGAAACTCATAAAAATGATAAACAGATTGCAGACTAGTACTGTGTCTTAAAAAACTAAAGATTGCACATGTAGAAAAATTTAAAAACTACAAAATGATGGTAAGAAATTGAGAAGAATGCCATGCTTATTGTCTTACTTGCCGAGCTGCTTCGGTACGTCAATGTCAATAATGTGGAAGTGCTCGATGTTGAACTTTGGGTAATGCTTCCTCCATAGCAGGCATACTGCCCCCGCGATGGTAGAGGCGGTGGTCATCAGCTCAATGTTGTCCAGCGTCCTGTTTGAGTCAAGAACTTCGAAGCGTCCGTCCCTCAAGTTGACATTGAAGACCCAATAATGCCTCCCTCCCTCCTTATCGGTTACATCAGCACACTCGAGCACTGGCAGCATGACCTGCAAGCATGAACGATTTCAGACACAGATACAGGCTGTAGCTAAGAAAAACAGTAAAAGACTTGGTCAAGTTAAAAACAGGTTGCAACAAGTATGTGCCAACTAACAGATGTGTCATGTGCAACTGAACATGCTGTGGGTGCCAACTAAAAAGAGATGGATCATGTGGGCACAGCACTCACCAAGTCTGTCTTGTCGAGACGGTTCTTGTAATCAAACTTCTTGTTTATCTCATTCACGTTGTGGATCCCTTGCTGTAAATTCGTCTGCAGAGATTATAAAGCATGCCTCAAACTCCTTAGTAGATGAAAGACCTCCCTCAATTGGTCAACAAAAAAGTGCTACAGAACAAAGATGAGGGTAAAGAAGGTTTTGGAAAAACTTACAGAAAACCTCAGTGGCATAACAACCTTCTTTGACCCTTCTGGTAAGTTATCCATGATGTGTAAGATTCCAGTCTCAATAACAATTTTTCACAGCCATTGAACCAGCTTCATCGAATCAACTAACTCCTTTAAAGAAATGTAGAAAGCACCAAACCTGATTATCTCAGGGCTGAATTTTTTTTGAAAGAAATAAAAAGACAAGTTAGCTCGAAGGGTCACAGCAGCAAAAAAAAGTGGATGAAATTGAAACAGAAAAGTGTGCAACTAAAAGCCCTGTTCTGTGCAACATGCTATGCTTTCTGTGCAACTAAGTGGCTGGTCCTGTGCAACTGAAAAAGATATGTATGTAGGCTGTGGGGAGTTAGTTTACCTGGTAGCTTCATCATTTGCTCCTGCGTGATGCCTGACCCAATACAAGAGGGCAGCGTAAATCTTGTTCACTGCCTCATTGGAGCTGAACGTCTTCTTCTTGTTGTAGTCAATGAATGGAGACCTTTGAGATGTTGCGGGCCTTACTACCCTTTGAGATGTTGCGGGCCTTACTACCCTCCTCTGTCTTCGTGCAAGAGGTGGTCCCGAAGAACTACTCGTGCCAACTTCTGGTTCTGCGCATATCGGGGTGTGGCAATTCTCTGGTGATCCAACATCTAGCTCTTGAGCTATTGCCTTGCCAGCATCAGCAGCAGCGCATCCCTCATTCACAGCTGCTAGGTCCAACTCACACTCATCAATGCAAATCACACTGGCTTCCGCTGTTTCTGCTGCTGGAGCAGGTGCTGGAGCATCACCATCTATGCCGAGGTCAAAAGATGGTGCATCGCAGAACCCTTCACCATGATAAGACTTTGATCTTCGTATGGGTTCAAGGACCAGGGCATCTCCTTGCGGCACAAACACGGGTGCATCATTCACTGACTTGGTTCGCAATAGTGTTGTAGTTGGTGGCCTTGGAGGCTTGCACCTACTTATAATATTGAACACCTCCTCTTGTGTTAATGGTTGCTGAAAGTCAGCTCTTGGTGATGCAGGCTTGCTTGGCTGCTGTGTGCTAGCTCTTGCGGACGACACTTTGGTAGTAGGATCACCTCCTTTTGTGTTTGGCATTGAAGCATCTCTATGAGTAGGCACCTTGGGGCTTGCAGTTGCAGTGGTGCCTTCCTGAGCAGCTGTGGTGGTTTTGACTATGACCACGCTGCTAACTGACACATCAGTTGGCACACTGGTATCTGTAGTTGGCATCTTTCCAGCCTGAGTTGGCAGCAACCTAGCAGAACTTGCCACCCCTGCATCAATGCCTGCGGCACGCAGTTCTCTCGCGTCTCTGAACCTCAAACCTTTTGCGGCTTGTTCCCCCTTTGTGCCCCTGGCAAACTTGACAATCTTTTGCTGCTTAGGTGGTTTTGGTGGGACTGTTGAAAGGGGAGTCTTCCCCTTGATCTGTTGAACTCCTGTGATGGTGGTTGGCTCTCTGCTCACTACAGTTGGCATATCAGTTTGAAGCACAGCTTCCTCGACCATATTTATTTCAGCATCTGCACTCACCATCTTCTCCTTGGTTTGTGGCAACTGCAGATTCTTCTTCATTGAAACTGCTTTACGCTTCTGGACCATGTGAGGGTTTTCCATGGATGCTGCCTTGCTCTTGCTAGAGCTTAGGTCTGGAAGCTGCTTCAAATATTCCTTGTATTTTTCCTTTGAATGAACCCAGTCAAGACCCTTTCCTACTTCCTCCATATCAATTTGATTCTTTTCAGCATCACTTGATAAGAACAGGCTCTTTTCAATGGTAAAGTTGATCTTCTCACACATATCTTGGTCGCTAAAATCTGGCACGGGAAATGTGGTTGGCAAAGCTGGCTTCAAGTTGCAGAGCTTGAACATATCAATGCTGCCCTGAGACTCTGCTTCGTCATTTTTCTTTGACTTCGGCAAATCCTTGTCTTTCCAGCAAGTTTTGTCAATCAACATCTGTAGTGTGCTCCTGCTACTCAATGAATTGCTGCTGCTGGCAGGGGTGGCAGAAGTGCTAGTCCTCCTGGATGTGTTGCCGCCTGTACCACCAAAACCAGGGGCGTTGTCATCATCATCATCACTGCTGTCGCTGCCTCCATTGGATCCCCCTTTATCATCACCATAACCATCCTCGTCTTCTTCATCGTCGTCTTCTTCCCTCTCACTGCCATCAACTGCCGCGCCTTTGTCTTCTCCCCTCTCACTGCCATCAACTGTTGCACCTTTGTCCCCGTCCCCCTCTTTGGCCTCATCTTCTTCTTCCTCCTTCTCTGCCTCACTATCTTCTTCCTTGTCCTCCTCCTCTCCTTTGTCCTCTTCTTCTTTGTCCTCCTCCTCCTCCTCCTCCTCTTCCTCATCCTCCTCCTCCTCCTCCTCTGCATCTTCTTCTTTGTCATCCTCCTCCTTGTCCTCCTCCTCTGATTCATCTGCATCTGTGTCCTCGTCATCGTCAATGTCTATCGCTGCTTCCATTTCCTCATCTTCTTTTGACTCCTCCTCAACAAACTCTTCTTCTTGTATAGTTGACCCCCATCTCTTTCTTTTTGGAGCACGGCGTGACGGCCCGGTTCGCATTGATGGCTGCTGTACGTAAGGATCAATATCCGGTTCCTCCTCATCGATCTTGGCAACTGCTTCAATGAAGATGCCAACCTGTTCAGTTACAGCCTTGCACAGGTCATTGACCACTTTCGCAATCTTTGCCTTTTTCTGCATCAACAAAAAAAAAGATTCTGTACTGATTCAGTTAGAAAAAAAATTAAAAAGTAAAATGTCTGTAACTGATCATGATGTGATAAGCAAAAACCGACTAAGACACACTTTCTGGCCAACTAAAAACATGATTCTAGCCAACTACACATGCACTGTGGCACAAACTAAAAACATGCATTCTGCCAACTTGATGTCAATGGTTGCAAATGAACACTTTGACTGTCCAAAGAACATGTGCAACTACAGAAGCTTATATGTGCAACTGAACATACATCCCAGCCAACTGAATCCTGTATTCTCGCAACTACAAAAGTTATACATGTGCAACTGAACATACATCCCAGCCAAAAGAAAATGTTGGTAAGTGGTACAAATTTCTGTATGCAAAACACTAACCTGCGGATTGTAGGTTATTGGTACCTTGGGTGCCACGAATGCTTCAGCTTGCAAAATTCCACCAAACAGTGGTGTCTGCTCCGTGACTCTATACTCCTCTTTAAGCTGATGTAAAAAAGAGAAAATGAAAAGAACAAGGTTATCAAAACAGATTTGTGTGTTGAACGAAACCAAACATTATAACCTGTGCAACTACAACAAGATACTGGGGTAGACAATTCGATTATACATATATGCAACTGAACAAAGACACAAACACTGTGCAACCCACATGGCACCTAATTTTTTTTCTACCAACTGATGCCACACATCTGTGCACAAGATTAGTAAAACCGTGCAACTTAAAAAACATGGTGTGCCAATTTAAAATGAACATGTGTGCAGATGCCAAACTTAAAGCTACAAGCTTTGCAACTACATGCATTGTTGTGCCAACTGATGACAGTTTTTTGTGCAATTTCCCAAAAAGTGACCAGACATCAAAAGAACATAAAAAGAAGACACTGTTGAAAAAAAACAAAGAGAACTCACTTGTAATTTGCCGAACACAGAGAGATAGTATCCTTCTTGATCACCTCGGCAATTAGAGTACTATCCCATGCATTCGATCGTATCGCGCAGTTGCTTACTGGGATGTCATGTACGAGCGCATCAAGGTATAGTATCTGCACCAGACCCAACAAAGGAAAAGCCAAGTTCAGTTATTGTTATGAGTATTTCAGCAAACTATAACTGCACAGAAGAACAAGAACAGATGGAAGTGGTCGTTTTCACTAACCATCAAGTGATACAAGCAGCAGCAGACAGTTTGCTTCTCCTGGTCCATGTTCCGGAAAGCTTCATTAATGTGTTCTGCTACAAAGAGACAAATGTTTGTGTTCTTGAGCATTTGATGATCTAGCACAAGTCCGTAACACTTTGGGCTGAGCTTCAAGGCCGTGGTTGGTGCTAGAAAAGTGCTGAAGGCAACCGCAAGCCAGGCCATAAAGAATGTGTCATCCGTTCTTCCAGCCATATCCTGAATCATCTTGAGCCATGTAGTGATCTGGGGATGAGAATTTCCAGTTATGTTGAAAGCCTGTCTGAATCTCCTAGTGGCATCCTTGTCAACTAAATATCTGACTTTTTGACCCCTGTTTGGGAGATCAAATACCCTCTGAACACTGTCAGCATCGACACGGATCCTTCCCCTTCCTGGGAAAACCATTTCAGAGGTCTGTGGCTGGTAGGACTGCACCAGGAACTTAGTGAGGTCCGGTGGAAGTGTGTCTGATAAGTTCAATAGCCCCCCGAACAACCTCGAAACTAGCTCTGACTTCTGTAGTGGGGTTAGAGAGGCGTTGAAATTTGCAAACTGCGCTGGTGATGCCTTTATCCTGCCCGCTTGTGATGGTCGCTCCACATCTTCCCCTGCAGCCACCTAAACTCCTTCACCGCTGGCCTGTTGATGAGAAGATAAAACATTAAGGAAACATTAAACACAAGAGAAAAAACAAGAATGAAAAAAACTAGCAATCATCATTTGGATCAGTATTGGAATAAGCTATATATTCATAAAATGGATAATGCCAACTAATATGATGTATTTGTGCAACTAATAAAGCTCATGAGGATAACTGCAAGACTGCCAGTGTGCAACCTTAAAAAAAACTAAGAAAAAATACGAGACCTGGCAACTACAAAAAGTTCTAGCGGATGTGCAACAATAAGAAATGATATTGCAACAAGATAACAACAACTAAAAAAAGGTTTGCAAGGAACTGTTCAATAGCTCATAAACACACAAAAAAACCACATACCTCAGCATCTGCTGCGGAAGATGTGACAGCTCCTCCAGCAACTGCTGCCTGCACAAAAAATTAACAAGTGATGTCAACTATAAAAGATGCCAACTTGTCAACTACAAGATGCCAACTAATGTCAACTGTATTTAGATCAAGATGACTAGAGATGTCAACTACAAAGGTTGTTATTGACAAACTAAAAACAAAAATAGTGGTGCGAACTGCTGCATAATTTCATCAGCGTCTAAAAAGCGAGAAACACTTATATTCGAGAATTTACTTACCCTAGAAGATGACTCAGCTCCCTTTCCATGTGCTGCACGTCTAGTCCGCTTTACAACACGGAACTGATTAGCATCCTAAGAAAAAATTAAAAAACATGAGCATGGGAAAAAACAAAAAAATGTTATATGACCCAAACAAAACCGAAAAATGGGCTTGTGTCATCAGCATGCCACTTACCTCAACATCCTCTCCCTGCTCAACACTCCGCGCAGGTCGTGGCTGACGATTAGCAGGACGCTTCGAGTTCCGGCGAAGCGACTGACTTCCAGAACGCTGATTAAGCAACCAAAAAGAAAACATGAAAAAAGGACATTAACATACATGCATAAGTTGAAAACAACTCAAAAACACAGAAAAAAGTGAAAAAAATACATCTTCTTCATTGCCATCCGCATCTCCTCCTATTATAACCATTTTTGCCCTGCGGGAGGAAATACAACAAAAGAAAACATAGTTAGAAGATGCGGAAACAAACTAGAGAAATCATAGAAGGTTGCTTTGATCTGCAGAAAACATGTGGACAACCAACTATAAAACGTGTGGACAACCAACTACTACAGTGATGCAACCAACTAGGCAGTCAACCTTGTGCAAACTGGACATCATATAAGCCAACTAAGTTTAACTGTGGAAAGTAATAACTAGGTAGAAAATAGTTAACTAAAGGCAACAAGCTCATTATGATAACTTGTGCAACAGGGACAAACAAAAAATGCATAGCCAACAGGAAAATATATTCAGCAAAACAATTGAGTATAATATATTGGAAATTGGCAAGCATTGGTACTGATTTGCACAAATAAGGGTCCCTATTTGCACACATCAGGTGAAAACACATGAACAACCACATCCACAACAAAGACTGCAGATTCGGGTAGACCATATTGAAAAATTGGTAAGCATTGATACTAATTTGCACAATCAAGAGGCCCCAGTTGCACACAGCAAGGGAAAAACACACGAACAACCAGATCCAGCACAAAGGCTGGTAGAAAAATCAGTAGACTATATTGGACAATTGTCAACCATTGGTACTAATTTGCACAAGTGATGATCTCTATTTCCACACAGCCGAATAAAAACACGTGGACCACCACATCCACCACAAGGCTGGCAGATTGGGTACACTATAATGCAAAAAATTGGCAAGCATTGGTTCTAAACTGCACAAACAAGGGTTTCTTGTTGCACATAGCAGCGCGAAAACACACAGACCACCAGATCAATCACAAAGGCTGACAGCTTGGATAGAGAATATTGGGAAATTGGCAAGCATAGGTACTAATTTGCACAGGTAATGGTCCCTAATTGCAAACAAGAGGAGAAAACACATGACCCAGGAGAACCACCACAAGGCTGGCAGATTGGCTATATTATCTCAAAAATTGTCTACTACTGCTCCTAATTTGCACGCAAGGGGCAACAGAGTTGCACACCGCGGGGGAAAAACACTCATCAAAAACACCAGATCCACCGCGAGGCTTCAATCCACAGACGAGGCTCTATCGCCGCGAACCACTCATCCTCCCTGAACCACTCATACCGTACGTATATGCACGAGCTCACCCCCTACTGCAACGCAAAAACGACGGGATGAGCACAACCCTAACCCACCCCTGCCAATCCGGCGGTTTCCCAAACGAAGTAGTCCGCGGGGGTGACCACAACCTCGCCGGAAAATGAGTTCGACCTCCCTAACCCCGACCGCGACCTCGACTTCGACCTCTACCTCGACCTCCCTGACAACGACCGTGACCTCACCGGAAAACGAGTGACCTCACCAGAAAAAAGGAGGGCGGGCGAGTGGAGAAACAAGCAGGACGAAGACGAGGAGCGCGCGTAGGAGCAGTACCTGTGCCGCCGCGGACGACGACCCTCGTGGCGCGCCCCACCGTCGACCACAACCCGGCGGATTTGGAACCGCCTCCGAGCACCAACCAACGGCGAAAGCAAAGGGGGAAAGAGGAGGAATGGGCGGCGAGAGGTGGGGGGTGGACGGGGTAATGGCACAAAATTCGAAACCGCTGCCCACTACGCACGACGGCTAAAACGCTGGAGAACTGCCTAATCCTCAATGACATGTGGGTCCCACGGGCGGTTTATCTCGCGCGGCGCGGCGCAATCGGACCAGGCGACCGGTCCACGCGCGGGTCTGAGCGGCGCGGCCCCACCACCCGACCAGGGGACACCTGGACACGGCGCGCCGTCGATCGGGACGAGATCGAGCGGCTCTCGTTCAGCCGCTCGTTCTGTCTGTTTAGCGCGCGGCCATTTTTTAGATTTTGGGAAAGAAAAATGGGTAGATTGTTGTTGCCACTGGCATCTAGAAGGTCCAAGTGTACGTGTGCCCATGGACACTTGGACACGCACCACGGCCACGACGGCGACGGAGGAGACAAAGCGAAATCCCGCGCATGTCGTTGATGTTGCCAAGGGAGAAAAAGGGACGAACAAATATTCCATCTCCTCCCCATGCGCCGTGGGTCGGTAGGGGTGCTGACAAACATCGCCGGCCGGCGTCCGACGATCGAGATAAAGCGCGCGTTTAGTCGCTAGCAGCGTCGCTGGCGCTGCTGCAGTGACCGACCGAGCAGCTAGTACTGCGGAATCTGTCTATCGGATGATGGACTGTGTTTCTTTTGGTTCCAGCTAGCATAGCATGCGTCGTACGCCTCCCCGTCCGGTGCTACCGTCGGTAAACCGGAACGTGTCCTCGGCCTCGCTGGACTCACCTCTGCTATGCTAATTTTGACATCATTTCCTCTCTGTCTTCGCCTTTTTTTCACTTTCCGTGAATGAGGGGACAAATAAGTACTCCCTCTGTTTTTATTTAGTTCGCATATTAAAGTTGACTGAAATCAAACTTTGCAAAGTTTGACCAAGTTTATAAAAATAATATAAATATTTACCATAACAAATTTATATGATCATTCAATAATGAATTTAATGATATTGATTTGTTATTACATATGTTAATATTTTTGTCTCTAAACATTGTCAAAGTTTACAAAAGTTGACTTTGATCAAAACTAATACGTGAAGTAAATAAAAACGGAGGGAGTAACACAAACAGTACAAAGTCCTTCGATGCTACGTATATATAACCTTTATAAGCAACACAAACGGAGTGATTTGATATATACTAGGTGCATGCATGGAGCGAAAATAAAAACCGTGCCTTCAAATAGGCCACTGACACTGAGCATCCATTAGTTTCCAGCCATGCACTGAGGCATGTCGACTACAGTAGAGCCGATGATCGTCCACCCACCCATCCCATCCCATCCCATCCGTGTCGAAAATTCTTGTCTTTCCACGTCGCCACGATAGACGAGCAGAAATGCACCGGCCCGCCGATGCACTTTTCTGGTAAAAAAGATGAGGAAGTTCCCGTCACTCAAATCGGTCGATCATTGCCGGTAAAACTCATCATCACGTCCATACGCAACGCCCATCATGTAGTTCATTCATGGGGCCGATCGAACGTGTTGCAAGTCGACACGTTCGGGTTCGGTCGGATTAGTTTAGATTAGATATCCAGCTGCACGTCGTCCGTCGAATCCACATATCCATCCATCCATCGGTCTGTCTGCCGTCGTTGACCACTACTCGCTTCCATTCTTGATTACTTTAAATCATCGTTTGGTACACACGGTGACTCCTGCAGCAGCAACACTGATGCATGCACGGGCCGATCGTACTAAAGTCACACATATCAAAGCAAGATGAGCCTATAGCCTAATAAATAAAATGTTGCATAGTAATATAGATTGGTAACATATGCATATTACTAGTCTATGTTAGTACCCATTGTGGCTAGTCTAACGGCTCGACACACAGCTCGCGATTATCATCGGCCGTACAGCCATCAGTCCATGACAGCGTGATTAATTAGTTTGGTGCATACATAATCATGCACATTAACTAGCAGCTACTCCTACTAGCTAAGAGAGAGGTGTGATGCGTACGTGCATGGACGTGCAGGAAAGGCCTCTCCAGGAAGCCAGAAGCCATGATGCCGAATCGCTGCAGTACGTGTAAGGGAGAGAGACAGGCTCGCGCGCCAGCGAATGCAACGGGGTAGTTGATCACACAAAACAGGTGGTCTCTCTGCGACTGTAATAACCGTACGTGTTGTCTTAGGGGAACCACGTCATAGTTCTCTTTTCGGGATGCGCGTACGTGATCGATCGGCAAAGGTGACTAGCGGGGAGACACAGGAGTCGCGCGCGAATTGACGCGCCACGTACGCGTACCACACCTCCAAGCAAGCTATAGTCTTCCCGTACACGTACGACGAGCTTGCCGCGTGAGCCACCCACCGCGCGAGCGCGGCCGGCTGGCGCCGTGCCGGCAAGGCAGTTCAGTGCGCGTTCGCCACCGTGGCCGCGCGCGCGCCCGGCAGTCTCCGCGTGCACGGATCGTACGTGCGTGCGTGCCGACGCTCGCGCGCTGGAGCGCGGGGGCAGGCATAGCACGGCCGGCCGGTCGCCACGACGCGGGGGGCGACCATATGTGTGTACGATCGACTTGGCGCCGTTGGATGTGTATAGTCTTTTTCTGGTTTATCCCCGTTGTATAAAGAGATTTCCTGCACTTTACCACACATGTATATATATTGGCCATTCCTAACATGTATCAGATGCTTAGGTTTCTCTCCCGCTCCCGCACGCTCGCAGCTTCGTGCCTAGCTCCCCCGTCGCCGACCTCCCTCTACCTCGTCGCCGGCGCCGGCCACCTCCTCCCTCGCCCCGGCTCTCTCCTTCCCCGCCGCCACGCCGTCTTGCCCCGGCCCGCGCTGCCCCGAGCTCGGCCGCGGCCTGCCGTCGCTGTCCCGCGCCGCCCCGAGCGCGGCCGCGGCCTGCCGTTGCCGCCTCGCGCCGCCCCGCGCCTTCCCGTGCTCGGCCGCGGCCAGCAGCCACCTCCCCGCGCCCGGCAGCCACCTCCCCGCGCCGCCCCGCGCCCGACCGCGACCTCCCCGCGCCCTGCCGCCCCTGGCCGCCTCCTGCTGCAGCCGGTGCTGCCCAGGGCCGGCCACTCCCACGCTCGCCCTCCCCCCCCCCCCCCCCCCCCCCCCGCTTCCTTCATCGGGGCTGGATTGAGCCAGCGCGAGCCCGATCCCGATCTGGATCGGGGCCTCCTGTAGCAGTTGACAAAAAAAAAGAGCTCCTCATGTCTTCTTCGGGCTATGTCGCCGTTCCTCGGTGCTCGGTGATCTTCGATGGCACCAACTATGCCGAGTTTGCGGGGTTTATGCGTATCCACATGCGCGGTCTCCTTCTGTGGGGTGTTCTCTCTGGCGAGGTCCCCTGTCCGCCTTGCCCTGTTGCTTCAGTGGCTCCTACCCCGCCAGCACCGGCGGTTCTTGCTGTTGATGCTTCTCAGGCTGATCGCGATGCCGCCAAGGCTCTCGATGATACTGCAGTTGATGCCTATGATCAGCAGATGTCAGCCTATTCGGATGCCCTTTCTTCCTATCGTGATGATCTGTCTGCTTACACTCAGTGGTGCAATGATGATGCTCGTGCTGCTGCTGTTCTTACTGCGAGTGTCCTTCCTCAGTTTGCCTCGGAGTTCATGGGACTTGGCACAGTTGCAACGATGTGGTCTTATCTCTGTCAGCGCTATCAGCCCTCTGGTGATGCTCTCTACCTATCTGTGGTGCGTCAGGAGCATACACTCCAGCAAGGTGATTCCTCTGTTGATGAGTTCTATTCACAGTGCTCTGCCATCTGGCGTCAGCTTGACTCTCTTCAGACCGTCGTTTGTGGAACTTGCCGTTGTTGTCAGACTACACGGTCCGATTTGGAGTTTCAGTGGGTTCACGAGTTCTTATTTCGTCTTCGCTCTGAGTTCGAGCCTTGCCGTGCTCACCTGCTCGCTCGTGGTTGTGTTCCTATCTCGGAGGTACTTGCGGAGCTTCGTGCTGAAGAGACCCGCCTACGCTCTGCTGGGTTACTTGTGGTTCCATCAGTGTTGGTCACCCGAGCTCCTCTGCCACCTACTCGCCTCACTGCTCCACCGCTCCTGCCTACTCCTTCAGGGGGGTGGGTCGTCCTTCTTATGCTGAGAGGGGCCGGTCGCGCCGTGACACCTTCTGTGGCTACTGCTCTCGGCCAGGTCACCCAGAGTCTGATTGCCGTGAGAAGAAGCGAGACCAGAGGCGCTCCTCTTCCAGTGGGACTCCTGGATCCTCCTCGACCCCGTCACTCATTGACCAGGACATTATGAGGCTCAAGTGTCTCTTAGCTTCCTCAGGCTCTTCGTCGACCGGTTCCGCTGCTGCTGTGACTGCAGCCACTGCTCCCCCACCGCAGGCATCTACACAGTCAGGTACATCTTCGTGGGTTCTGGATTCTGGCGCCTCTTTTCATATGTCTTCTGATTCTTCTGTGTTGTCTTCTCTCCGACCTCTTGATTCGCCTGTTAATGTTCTTACCGCTGATGGCACACCTCTTCCTGTTGCTAGCCGTGGTCTTCTTTCCACTCCATCTTTTTCTGTTCCTAATGTTTCACATGTTCCTCGCCTCATCATGAATCTTTTTTCCGCTGCCCAACTTACTGATTCTGGTTGTCGTGTCATTCTTGATACCGACTCTTGCTCCATTCAGGATCGTCGCACCAAGGCTTTGATTGGTGCTGGCCCCCGGCGCCGTGAGTCAGAGGGCCTTTGGGAGGTTGACTGGCTTTGTGTTCCTTCCGCTGCCACCACTTCAGCCAGCTCCCATGCTCTTGCTGCCTCTTCGTCTGCGTCCTTCCAGCAGTGGCATCATCGCCTTGGTCACCTATGTGGCTCTCGCTTGTCTTCTTTAGTTCGTCAGTGCTTCTTAGGGTCTGTATCTGGAGATGTTTCTTTACCTTGTACTGGCTGCAGACTTGACAAACAGACCCAGTTACCTTATTCTACCAGTGAGTCGGTATAAATCAGCATCCTTTTGACTTAGTTCATTCTGATGTATGGGGTCCTGCTCCCTTTGATTCGAAAGGTGGTCACCGCTACTATATCTTGTTTATTGATGATTTCTCTCGCTACACTTGGCTCTACATTATGAAATCTCGTAGCGAGGTTCTCTCTATATACAAACGTTTTGCTGCCATGGTTCACACCCAGTTTTCCACGCCCATTCGTACTTTTCGTGCTGACTCCGCTGGTGAGTTTATCTCCCAGCTGTTGCGTGGTTTTCTTGCGGAACAGGGTACTCTTGCCCAGTTCTCATGTCCTGGTGCACATGCTCAGAATGGCGTTGCCGAACATAAGCATCGTCATCTACTTGAGACGGCTCGTGCTCTGATGATTGCCGCCTCTCTCCCACCCCATTTTTGGGCTGAGGCTGTTTCTGCATCCACCTATCTCATCAACATACAACCATCGACTGCTCTGCAGGGTGGTATTCCTATGGAGTGTCTCACTGGTCGCTCTCCTGACTACTCAGCTCTTCGTATGTTTGGATGTGTGTGCTATGTTCTTCTTGCCCCGCGAGAACGCACCAAACTGACTGCTTAGTCGGTTGAGTGTGTTTTTCTTGGCTACAGCGATGAGCACAAGGGCTATCGCTGCTGGGATCCTGTTGGTCGTCGTTTGTGCATCTCGCGTGATGTGACCTTTGAAGAGTCTCGCTCTTACTACCCACGTTCTTCTACCTCGAGCTTCTCTATGGACGATCTTTATTTTCTTCTTCTCCCTGATACACCCTGCTATGTGCCTCCTCATGTTTTTCCTCCTCCGCCTGCACCTCTTCTTCCTTCTCCTTCACCACCGACACCATCTTCCCCATCCTCCTCCTCCAACTCTCCACCATCATCTCCAGTCCGTCGTCCTCTCTCACCATTTCCTCTTCACTATACTCGTCGCCCTCGTTCTGAGGATGTTTCCCCTGATGCGCCTTCCACCTCTGGTACACCTCCTTACACGCCTCCCCCGGTTCATAACCTCCGTGCTCGGCCTCGCCCCCCGCCTGATCGCTACTCTCCTGATCGGTACGGTCTCTCTGTTATTGCTGAGCCCACTTCCTATCGGACTGCCATGACTCAGCCTGAATGGCAGCTTGCGATGGCCGAAGAGCTTGCTGCCCTTGAGCGCTCTGGCACATGGGATCTGGTTTCCCTCCCTTCCGATGTCCGTCCCATCACCTGCAAGTGGGTCTACAAGATTAAGACTCGCTCTGATGGTTCTCTTGAGCGCTACAAAGCGCGCCTTGTGGCCCGTGGTTTTCAGCAGGAGCAGGGACGCGATTATGATGAGACATTCGCTCCTGTGGCCCATATGACCACTGTTCGCACTCTTCTTGCTGTTGCTTCTGTTTGTCATTGGTCTATCTCTCAACTTGATGTCCAGAACGCTTTTCTTAATGGCGAGTTGCGTGACGAGGTTTACATGCAGCCACCACGGGGTACTATGCTCCTGACGGTATGGTCTGTCGACTTCGCCGCTCCCTCTATGGTCTTAAACAGGCCCCTCGCGCCTGGTTTGAGCGCTTTGCCTCTGTGGTGACTGCCGCTGGTTTCTTGCCCAGTGATCACGATCCCGCGTTGTTTGTTCACACATCTCCTCGTGGTCGGACTCTTCTCCTTCTTTATGTTGATGATATGATCATCATTGGTGACGACTCTGACTACATTGCCTTTGTTAAGGCCCGCCTTCACGACCAGTTCCTCATGACTGATCTTGGTCCTCTTCGCTATTTTCTTGGGATTGAGATCTCCTCGACCTCTGATGGCTTCTACATCTCTCAAGGGAAATATATTCAGGATCTTCTCGCTCGAGCTGCTCTCAGTGATGACCGCACCGTTGTGACTCCTATGGAGCTCAATGTTCAGCTTCGTGCCTCTGATGGTGACCCTCTTCCTAATCCCACTCGCTATCGTCACCTCGTTGGTAGCCTTGTCTATCTTGCTGTTACGCGTCCTGACATCTCCTATCCTGTTCACATCCTGAGTCAGTTTGTTTCAGCCCCCACCTCTGTCCACTATAGTCACCTCCTCCGTGTTCTACAATATCTTCGTGGCACGATCTCTCAGCGTCTTTTCTTTCCCCGCTCCAGTTCTCTTGAGCTCTAGGCTTACTCTGATGCTACCTGGGCTAGTGATCCCTCTGATCGACGCTCACTTATTCTTGGTGGCTCTCTTATTGCTTGGAAGACAAACAGACTGCAATTTCTCGCTCGAGTACAGAGGCTGAGTTGCGAGCCATCGCTATGCTAACGGCTGAGGTGATCTGGTTACGGTGGTTACTTGAGGATTTTGGTGTGTCTGCTGCTACCTCGACTCCCTTACTGTCAGACAGTAATGGTGCTATCAGTATTGCGCGTGACCTGGTGAAGCATGAGCTCACTAAGCACATCGGTGTGGATGCCCACTTCGTGCGTGCTGCTGTGCAGGATCAGACTCTCACTCTTCACTATGTGCCCTTTGAGTTACAGTTGGCTGACTTCTTCACGAAGGCACAGACTCGGGCAGAGCATGCCTTTTTCCTCTCCAAACTCAGTGTTGTTGATCCACTATGAGTTTGAGGGGGGTGTTAGATGTGTATAGTCTTTTTCTGGTTTATCCCCATTGTATAAGAGGTTTCCTGCACTTTATCACACATGTATATATATTGGCCTTTTGCCTTCAGTAAAGTAAGTTACCGCGGGGCTCGCAGCACGGAGAAGATAGGCCGGCCTCGACGACGCGCCGGGGCGACGACTTTTCCCTGGGGCTGGCCGGGTATGCGGCCGCGAAAACAACGTGCGCCCGTCAGTGCATACGTGGACGTACAGTGTTATGTGCGTGAAGCGTGCACTGCCCATCAGGACGTCGGAAAGGAGTGAAGCGTGTACTGCCGTGCTACACTGTTATGTGCACTCCGTGTGTACGTGCAACGGGTTAATCACCGCGCGCACAGCTAGCCTAGCTATTTGGTACACGTGTATATATAAAAAGCGCAGGAATATAAAAGTATAGGAGTACCATATCCTCCACCTGCACATCTGTTCAAACCGTCGTGTCCTGGACAAGTTGTGCTACCAATTTTGTTAGGGACATCTCTCTCTCTCTCTTGCATCTCTCCCCCGACGGTGCTGAATAGGGACCCAACGAAGCACGGGCCGATGCGGTGGCGAGCGACGAAGGAGGCAACATCGACCGCGGAGGAGGTGCAACGGGCAGGATCGAGCGGTGGGGAGGCGCGGCGGAGATGCCACGGGAGAACGGGGAGCTGGGGAGGCGTGTGTGGCCGGATGGGCGTCCGCAACGGCAGCCCGGTGGTCGCTAGCGGTAGGTGGCATGGTGGTCCAATAGTGGACGACGGCGTAGGTTGTCAGGCCAAGGCGGCTGACCCGACAGTAAGGCAGGGTGATGCCGAGGTAGGCGTCTACCGGTGGATGGCAGGGGCACGCGGAGGCATGAGGTTCGGGCGGTTGGCTCCCGCCACGGTCAATTGAATTATATGGGAACATGCATCTTTCACTTTATATGGGGGAAAATGGGATGTTTTTTTAATAATTACAAAAGAAAAATTGAGTACATGAAAGGTGCTGGAATGTGTTTTTTGTGCTAATTTCCCCTCCATGTGATTTTTTCTTTTGAAAATATGAAAGCTGCTGGAGATGTTATGAGGAAACCACCCATGGAGGCATGGAGCACCACTTTCTCATACATTCGTAAGATCCGACGACCACTCGTTTCATGAATCGTCGAAAAAATTACCGTGCAATTATGTCGATACTATAAGGATATGGAAACATATCGTCAATTTACCATTTCATAGGTGTACTCTCGACTGAATGAAGTCTATGATCGACCAAAGTCCCGCCCATCTTCTCTATCCGGATAGAAATCTCATTTCACTACTGGAATCGACTACTTTGTCGAGTGCCCGAGAAACTCGGCGAAACTGGAAAAAAAACTCGGCAACGACTTAGCTGAGAACTGTTCTCGGCAATAGGCATACGGAGTATAACCCTCAAGCAAACAGAACTTTGTCGTGAGCCTTCTATCAGGGACTCGACAAAAATATTGCCAAGAACCAAAGGGGACCTCTCGGCAAAATAAAGTGACTTCACAATTCGAACAGAGATGGCGGTTGCCACATGGCACATCTTTTCCTAGTCTTACTTACACATGCCTCGACAGACACGAACGAATAGGAGGCTGCCACGTCAATGTTTGTTTGACAGTGGGGCCCACGCCTTATGCCGAGTACCTTATTTGGCCGAGACCTCCTCGCTCTTGGCCCCAACCTTCTCCCGTCTTTCCGCCTATCCCGAAGCTCTCACGTCCGGCGGCATTCGGTGCCTCCTTTGGCAGCGGCCGTAGCTCCCTTTCCTGCGGTGGCGGTTCTAATCGACGAGTTGGCTTCATCTTCGTCGAATCTTGCTCCGACGGCTTGGGATTGCTCAGACTCTAGCCAGGCAAAATCCTTGGTCGACGTTTTGATGCTGGCACCGGCGACACACGTGGGTGCCGTCCCCTTCTTCAAGGCGCTACCACGGTCGACATCTTGCCCCTCTTCGAACAACAGGGGAAACCCTAGGTCCAGCTATCCCGGATCGGGCTGCCACGGCATCTCAGCGTCGTTCTCCTTCGTGAACGCACTTTCTTGTTTGCTCGCGGTGTCCTCGGTAGTTGTTTTGGAGTTTGGTCGTCATGTTAGTTTGGTTTGGTTTTCTTCCCAAGACGGCGAGTTTTCGCTGTGTTGTTTTCTCTTTCTGGGCCGAGCATTGCATTCCTCTCTGCTCCGGACATCATGTTCACGCCTACTGTATTTGTGTCGACATCCATTGTTCTCCTGTGTCGACTTATGCTATCAATAATTTTCAAAGGCAATTATTTCTATCAATTTCTAGTCTCCATCCTGGCTTTTGGCTCCTGTAGGGGGAAAAGCAGGAAACAGATATGCACAGCAGGGCCGAACCCTACAACTGAGCTGCAGAATCATCCGCATGCACACCTTTCTTTATCGGTTTACCAGAGAAGTCAAGAAAGCTGTTCCATTAATTGCTCTGGGCTTTCTTCCCTCCAATAGCTAACCTCGATGGATCTTCGGCTGGGAAAGTTCGCGAGCTAGTACTGCTCCTATCCTCCAACTAAAATTGAGCAATGCAACTTTTACTACCTTGTGGAACTTGATTTCCTCTTGTAATTTATGACAACGTCACGCATGAACATGAAATAAAACAGAGAAACGGCTGGTACACGCACATCTTTTACTTTCTGCTGCTTAATTTCCTCTTATAGTTTATGACGACGTCAACCGTGAACATGAACGAAAAGATAGAAACGGCTGGCACAGACACATTGATCGACCGTTCCTGTTGATCGACGGTACTGTTGGTGCTGTTCTGTTGCCGTGGTGGTTATGCTGGCCATGCATGCTGTGGTGCATGATGATTTACCCGGCGATGGCGGTGACGCAGAGGGGATCGGTTCGGTTTGGGGCATGATTTTTGTGGAGATTTTTAGGGTCACGTGTCCTTTCTCTAGGGGTGCAGGCGGGCATCCCGCGTAAGCCTGCATAAACAAGTGATTAGTTCAAACCAAGCTAAATCTGCCCGGAGAAATTATAACTAAGCTCACATATTTTGACTTGGAAGCGGGGCGGATCGGGCTTTCTCGGAGCTCCTCCCCCCCCCCCCCCCCCCCCTACCTGCCGGTTGCCTCGGCGTTTCCCTCTCAAGGTTGGTGCACTTCTCCTCTCGAACGATGCTTTCAGAACGTAATTCTTCTGTGCAGCAATAAGGATAATTCTCAAGTTACGGACCCAGTCCGTGTAGTTGCTACCATCATTTTTTAACTTAGCTTTCTTTAGGACCGCATTAAAATTCAAAGTAACAGTAGCACGGGCCATTGATCTACAACAATATAGACATGCAAAATACTATCAGGTACTAAGTTCATGATAAATTAAAGTTCAATTAATCATATTACTTAAGAACTCCCACTTAGATAGACATCCCTCTAATCATCTAAGTGATCACGAGATTCAAATCAACTAAACCATGTCCGATCATCACGTGAGATGGAGTAGTTTTCAATGGTGAACATCACTATGTTGATCATATCTACTATACGATTCACGCTCGACCTTTCGGTCTCAGTGTTCCAAGGCCATATCTGCATATGTCAGGCTCGTCAAGTTTAACCCGAGTATTCTGCGTGTGCAAAAACTGGCTTGCACCCGTTGTATGTGAACGTAGAGCTTATCACACCGATCATCACGTGGTGTCTCGGCACGACGAACTGTCGCAACGGTGCATAATCAGAGAGAACACTTATACCTTGAAATTTTAGTGAGAGATCATCTTATAATGCTACCGCCGAACTAAGCAAAATAAGATGCATAAAGGATAAACATCACATACAATCAATATAAGTGATATGATATGGCCATCATCATCTTGTGCCTTTGATCTCCATTTTGTGGCGCCCGGATAATCAAGCTACAGTAAACCTTTGCTAATGGTGCCACGTCACCTCGGTTACTGTTGATAAACTTGAGTTAGTTCAAAAACGATTCGAGTTAAAATTTAAAATATAGGCCAACAATAAAAGTTTTCAAATAATGAAAACTAAACAAAAAAACTGAAAACTAAATTGTTCAAAATTTAGAAAATGAATCATGGGTGATTGTGGTGGAGAAACCACATTTTGATAAAATGTTTAGATGCAAGAAATTAATTAAAACAGGGGCTGAACAATTACTTAAATGCTTTTAAATAGCAAACAAATATAAACCTATTTTATTAAAGTGTGAAACTTCTTGTGGCAGAGGGTTATTTAAAACACTAATTTAAGTGTTGGTCTCTTATTTTTATAAAACTAAAATCTACTAGTAATAAAATAAAACAGAAAAGAAAAGTAAATAAAAGAAACTGGAAAAGAATAAAAATAAAAAGGGGAGAAACCCCTGCCCTCGTGGGCCTCGTGGCCCAGCTGGCCATTCAGCCGGCCGGCCAGGCCTGCCCACACGGCCCACCCCACTCCCCCGGCCTACTTACCCCTCCCCCCGAAACCCTAGGCCTCACCACTCTCTCCCCGATCCCCTTCTCCTCCCCATCTGGATCGGGCAACTGACCCCGAGCCCCTCGCCCCACATCGCTGGCGCCCTTCCCACGCGCCCGTCGCCGTCGACCGCCTCACCTCGCCGACCCCTCCACCGACGGACCCCCCCCTCGAGCATCGTAGCCGCCCTGGCTTCGCAGGACGCCGCACCGAGGGCACTGCACCGCCCCGACGCCATTGTAGTCGCCATCGCCCCGCTCCACGCCGTCGCCCGGCCTCGTCGATGCCTCCCCGCCTCTCCCTCGCCGGCTCCAACACGCCATCGCCGCCCTCCTCTCCGTCGCCGGCGCTCCCCGTCCCCGTCGCCTGTGCGGCCTCGCCGGACCTCACCGAGCCCACTGCCGTTGCCCTACGACCGCCGGTGAGGCCCCGGCCTCTCCTTCTTCCCCCCGCGCTCTCTCCTGCAGTTGCGTCCCACCGCGCTCGCGCCCCCCTTGCCCCGCCACTGGACTTGCTCCGGCCGCCACCGCGCGCCCGCGCGCGCCACACCTCCCTATAGCCCCACCGTGAGCGCCCTCCTCCTCTCCCCTCTTCCCCTGTCACCGCGCGCCCGAGGTCGTGCTCGCTCGCGGCCTCCCCGCGCTCGTCGCGCCTCCTCTGGATGGCCATCGCGCCCGAGCCGTTGCCCGTCGTCGCCTCGCCGTACACGGCCGCACGACCGCGCCCAGCGCCTCACCCCGCTGAGGCCTCTCCGCCGCGCCCTGGCGCCGCACCGCTGTGGCCTCACCGCTGTTGCCTCCGGCGACCGGCCTCGCCGTGCCCTCCTGTCGCCGGTGCCCCTCTGGTGGCCACGGGCCTGCGTGCCCACACCCGCGCCCAAAACCACTATGGCCCCTGGGGCCTATGACACATGGGCCCCGCCCCTAAAATGTTTTTTTAAAAGGAAAAGGAATTAAATAAATAAATAATTAATGAAAATAAATAATAAAAATAAATAAATAAATAATAATAATAATTCATAAAAATAAATAAATAATAATAATAAAATTTAGTTAATTAACTTAATTAATCTGTTTAATTAAATAACTAAAACTAATTATTCAATTAATAAAAACTAACTACTGTTTAGTTAACCTGAGACTATGACGAACGAGACCCACACGTCTGTTGACCCAGTCAACAGATGGTTGACTGATGACATCATGCTGACCTCACGCTGACGTCATAATTAATTTTCTAATTGAATTAATTCTATTAATTCTAGAAATAATTTAAATCTTTATAAATTAATATAAAATAATCCGTAGCTCGGATGAAAAAACTTTGTACATGAAAGTTGCTCAGAACGACGAGACGAATCCGGTTACGCAGCCCGCTCGTCCGCCACGCATCCCTAGCATAACGAACACGCAACTTTTCCCCTCCGATTCATCTGCCCGAAAACGCGAAACACCGGGGATATTTTCCCGGATGTTTCCCCCCTTCACCGGTATCACCTCATACCGTGTTAGAACACGTCTAGGTCTGCCTGTTGTCCTGTTATGCACTTGCTTGCTATGTATTTACTGTTTCTCCCCCCTCTTCTCTTCGGTAGACCCCGTGACGATGTTGATGCCCCTGTGGTCGACTACGTCACCGATGACCCCTCCTTCTTGTCTGAGCAACCAGGCAAGCCCCCCCCTTGATCACCAGATATCGCCTAGTCTTCTCTATACTGCTTGCATTAGAGTAGTGTAGCATGTTACTGCTTTCCGTTAATCCTATCCTGATGCATAGCCTGACATTGTTGCTACAGTTGTTACCCTTACCTGCTATCCTACATGCTTAGTATAGGATGCTAGTGTTCCATCAGTGGCCCTACACTCTTGTCCGTCTGCCATGCTATACTACTGGGCCGTGATCACTTCGGGAGGTGATCACGGGTATATACTATATACATTATATACATGACACATGTGGTGACTAAAGTCGGGTCGGCTCGTTGAGTACCCGCAAGTGATTCTGATGAGGGGGCTGAAAGGACAGGTGGCTCCATCCCGGTAGAGGTGGGCCTGGGTTCCTGACGGCCCCCGACTGTACTTTGTGGCGGAGCGACAGGGCAGGTTGAGACCACCTAGGAGAGAGGTGGGCCTGGCCCTGGTCGGCGTTCGCAGATACTTAACACGCTTAACGAGTTCTGGGTATTTGATCTGAGTCTGGCCATTTGGTCTATACGCACTAACCATCTACGCGGGAGTAGTTATGGGTATCCCGGCGTCGTGGTATCAGCCGAAGCCTTCGTGACGTCAGCGACTGAGTGGCGCGCGCCGCATTGGACCGTAAGCTCGCGCTTGTATTAAGGGGGCTAGGTCTGCTTCCGGCCGCGTACGCAACGTGCAGGTGTGCATAGGGCGATGGGCCCAGACCCCTGCGCGCATAGGGTTAGACCGGCGTGCTGACCTCTCTGTTGTGCTTAGGTGGGGCTGCGACGTGTTGATCTTCCGAGGCCGGGCATGACCCAGAAAAGTGTGTCCGGCCAAATGGGATCAAGCGTGTTGGGTTATGTGGTGCACCCCTGCAGGGAAGTTTATCTATTCGAATAGCCGTGTCCCTCGGTAAAAGGACGACCCGGAGTTGTACCTTGACCTTATGACAACTAGAACCGGATACTGAATAAAATACACCCTTCCAAGTGCCAGATACAACCCGGTGATCGCTCTCTAACAGGGCGACGAGGAGGGGATCGCCGGGTAGGATTATGCTATGCGATGCTACTTGGAGGACTTCAATCTACTCTCTTCTACATGCTGCAAGATGGAGGCTGCCAGAAGCGTAGTCTTCGACAGGATTAGCTATCCCCCTCTTATTCTGGCATTCTGCAGTTCAGTCCACTGATATGGCCCTTTACACATATACCCGTGGATATGTAGTGTAGCTCCTTGCTTGCGAGTACTTTGGATGAGTACTCACGGTTGCCTTTCTCCCTCTTTTCCCCTTTCTGTACCTGATTGTCGCAACCAGATGCTGGAGTCCAGGAGCTAGAGATCCCGAGGATGATTCTACATGGAGTTCGGCTTCGAGGAGTAGTTTGGAGGTCCCAGGTAGGAGGCCTTGCCTTTTCGATCGTTGCTACTTTTGTGCTAGCCTTCTTAAGGCAAACTTATTTAACTTATGTCTGTACTCAGATATTGTTGCTTCCGCTGACTCGTCTGTGATCGAGCACTTGTATTCGAGCCCTCGAGGCCCCTAGCTTGTATTATGATGCTTGTATGACTTAATTATGCATTAGAGTTGTGTTGTGATATCTTCCCGTGAGTCCCTGATCTTGATCGTACACATTTGCGTGCATGATTAGTGTACGGTCAAATCGGGGGCGTCACAAGTTGGTATCAGAGCCGACTGCCTGTAGGAATCCCCCTTTCCAACTCCTTGGCCAAGTCGAGTCTAGACATTGCAAAAACTTTTACTAACATGGCTGTGTGTCTTACGGGCCCACGTCGCCATTGGGTGGTATTAGGATCTTTTAATCCTTGTCTATACTCTGGGACTCTGATCTCTCTTCTATTCGGGTTAAGTGAATTTTACTAAATCTAACATTAGGATCTCGTTATCACTTTCACCCGGAGAGCCCCTTATTACTGATGATCGTCTGCTGCACGTGAAGACCCTGAAGATACTCTCCGCTGATAACCCGAGAACTTGTGTTCATTGCTTTTGCAATTCTCTTTCATCGATAAACTCCTATGGATAACCACGTATACTCGCCATTCATACATTGTTTCCCAGTTGATCTTGTTATTACAAGATACCCCGAAATTCTCTCTGTTGTTCCGAGAATCCTTTGAGCTTACTGCCTTGCTGTTCTTTGTCACCTGAATACCCCTACGGATAATTCTCGCACTTACCGAGTATCCGGTCATCCCCAGTTGATTCAAGTATTCCACAATAGTCTTCAAAATACTATTCGATCTTCCGAAAATCCTCAGGAGCCTATTGCTCTCGAAATTCTTGTTTGCTTGCATTATGGTTAATCCCATAAGTCTCGTAATCTTATTGGCATCTCTTGTCATTATCATTTTGAGTCCGTTGATTCAATTTGTTGCGACTGCTCGCAATCCTTAATCATATCCTAGAATTCATTCTTCCGGCTCAGACGTCATTTTAAACGTGAGCTGGATCTCGACCTATCAAATTGCCATCGATTGTACCCCTAAGCCTACTCAACTTACCCATCCTTGATCAGAGCGTTGCTTCTGACCCCATGATTTGGAAATCATAATTCTTTTGCATTTGAACTTTGAGTTAGTCAGTTGTTTCTTTAATCAGATCTCCTTGCATTCTTCTTCCTCTGGTTGAGTACCGATGCTCACATCAGATCCCTAGTTGACCATCGGTTCCTTTGTTGGATTTTATCCGACAGTGTCCTTCATATTGAATAACCTTGTGAGCCTTTCCATGGGTATATAATGCCTTTGGTAAATTGTATCATCTGTTTTTGAACAATGCTCTTCTTTCGAGCTTGTAATATTTAGTCCGAAGTTTCTGGTATATGATCCTAAGATGCCTTGATGGGTTGAACCTATGCCTTTCATAATATGTGTGAACTCGAAAGTTTTCATGAGTCATACTCTTCTGGTATTTTGCCAGATAAAATTTTTCAACACTGCAACTTCATCAAACGCGAGAAGTGAATGAAAGGTTACACATTTAAGAAGTGAGAGTCGACCTTGAACTTTGCGTTCATGCCCATGGACACGATGTAGATCTTATCATTAAAGCTTTTCTTAAATTAATTATTTCCTTGGTATAAGTTCATCTTATATCTGGGATCTGGCCTTTTGCAATCGTGGTTCCGACCATGTTCTCTTTTAAATACCATTTCTCGTACAAGTTGAGCACTTGTCTTCTGCAGAGCAATACCCTAGTCCAGCCTCTACCTTGATTTGTCGTCGAGTATTACCCCCTGATATCTCGAGATTAACATGGAACTGCATAACTTCTTATGAGTTCTTCATCAAGTGCTACATTCTCACTGATTCCAATTTTCCACGGGCCCTGAGTTATTAATCATGCAAAGACACCGATAACTGAACCGAGTCCGCACTACGGTTCAACAACTCTTAGTAATCTTCTTTAAGTATGAGTTTGTACCCGATCACGTCATTCCTAGCCTGATTGGCTACATCATTATCGTGCCGATTTTAACTGTGCTACCTGGTCTTTATTCCCGGAGCACCACTTTCGACGATGAGCTAAGCTTACGTCGATTTTCCTCGTAATATCATTTCGCCTTGAACAGCAAGCTTGATTTCGAGTTTGTGTCGTACCCCTGGTTCCAATAACTTTTCGCTTCATCGTTCCCTTGACTTGATGTCATCGCCGATCGATTACCTCTTCATAAATTCTCGCTACAAATGTGTCGTGAACATCATCAACATTCTGAGCTCTTCGAAGATATCTATCGAATTCTGGATGAGAAATACCATCCTTGCCCTCGATGATTTGTTTTATCATCGACCATTTTATTGCCTTCCATTCAACACAAACTTGTTCGTATTTTGTGTTGTATCTTGATTTCCCTGCTATCCAACCTATGTTATGTTCTACCGTGGAGTATTACCATCTTCGATGTCAAGAATGTCGTGAGCATTACTCCACCTCTTAAGAATTCTTGGTACAGTGATACTTCTCACCATCACCATTCTTTCTTGGTCCCCGTGTTGTTTCTAAACGAAATACCGACAAATGGTCTGTGACGTGTAAATTCTAAACTTCTAGCAACCCTATTGCTTTGAAGTTATTGGTCTATAGTTTCATTCTACGTCTATGGCTTAATGAATCATCATTTGAACATTGATCGTGCTACCTAGCCCACATTTCGGGTGCACATTTCAACCAATGTTTAACTGTGTATGTTTTCCTCGAGCATACATCATTAAGTCATTCGATCTAGCTAATGTTCTCTCCTTGTTCACATAGTTGTGGAAATCCATCTTTGGGAACTCTCAATGGAATGTCGCCGAGTCCATCAGCCACCTCCTATTCCTCTCTTTGGTTTAATGAAGAACTCTGGTTTCGGAACTTGCTTTCATAGTTCATTTCCCGAGAATCTTACAATGTCATCCCATCAATTTGTGTTGCACTTTTCTTCTCAGACATCCTGAGTCTGAGGTATCCTGACACCAATCAGATCTGAATCTCGGTCAGATATGATGGTTGGAACATATTTCCAAGAGTTATAACATTGGCCTATTTATGACCCGGTAAGGTGATGATACCCAGCACACCTGGCGGGAGGACCTATTGTAATAATTTTTCCCTTTTAGCAAGGTTAGCTATTCTTCCATGAGAAAGTGGTAAGACTTATTCTATAAGTTGTTTCCGATGGATCCTTTGTATCCAAAGTCTGACCTTTGCTTGAAGACCATGCCAATGTTATCTCGAAGCATGTGTGTGGTACTCCGATTTTCAATAAGAGCATTTGAAGAACAATGCAAAATTTTCTTTGTCCATTATCCAAACACCGTTGTATGGGTGATGTCATGAAATTTCTCTCACCTTACCTAAAGAGTTTTCTACATTATATCCTGTCCTGGATATCATGCTCTGCTTGTCCTTGGGAAGGATACACCCTTGAAATATGTGTTTAAACACATTTTCCTTTCCATTCTTCTGTTTAATCTGATAACCATATTTTCCTTTCCATTGTTTGGTTTAACCTTTCTGGTGGTCTATATGATCTAAGCAGTAATATTCTCCTGCTTATGTAAACACCTCGGTGTACAATTCTGTCAGCAAGACCCTGTTACTATTGTTGATGACATCCCGGTAGCCACCGATGGACGAGAACTTTGCCTTATGGTCCGCCTCGTTTCAATGAGCAGGAAAATGGTTCTCTTCGTCCCTCCCCTTGGTACCAACGTGTTGCCGACATAACTGACAGGGTACTCTCTGACATGCCTTGCTATCATGACCGTGCAACATGTCACTGCTCCTATAAAAAAAACCCCACATGGTGGGCCCATAACCCACAGTTCCACAGGATCGAAAACTGACTCTCCTGTACACCGTGTTGTCAGAGTTATTCCTCGCTCTTGACTTTGTATGTAATTCACGGGCCACCTGCCTAGTGATCTATACTCGTATTAGATGCAATGCTTATTCACATTGCTCTAAACCCCTTCAACACTTTGTTCAGGCAACGAACGATTGCCTATGCGCTTGAAAACTTCTATTTTTGTACCTTCTTACTTTGCTCTCGATAATTTCTTAAGTTGCAATTCGAGAGTTACTTTCCGCCACCTTCGCCGATGTTATCGACCAGATAGTCAACCTTACAGAAGTCCGTTCTTCCAGAATACCCCCTTACTCTGTCGTAAGTACGATGGAGTTCCCGAAGAAAGGACGTCAACTTTATCATGATGACCTGAAATAGAAGAATGAAGTCATCAATGTAATGGATCAACCTCTTCGAGAAGAACAACCAAGACCAAGAACACTCCCTAGAATTTCGTAACCCGAACCTTCCCCCTTTACTTCCCTCTTAAATCTCGGGACGAGATTTCTTGTAGTGGAGGAGAATTGTGACGCCCGGATAATCAAGCTACAGTAAACCTTTGCTAATGGTGCCACGTCACCTCGGTTACTGTTGATAAACTCGAGTTAGTTCAAAAACGATTCGAGTTAAAATTTAAAATATAGGCCAACAATAAAAGTTTTCAAATAATGAAAACTAAACAAAAAAACTGAAAACTAAATTGTTCAAAATTTAGAAAATGAATCATGGGTGATTGTGGTGGAGAAACCACATTTTGATAAAATGTTTAGATGCAAGAAATTAATTAAAACAGGGGCTAAAAAATTACTTAAATGCTTTTAAATAGCAAACAAATATAAACCTATTTTATTAAAGTGTGAAACTTCTTGTGGCAGAGGGGTAATTTAAAACACTAATTTAAGTGTTGGTCTCTTATTTTTATAAAACTAAAATCTACTAGTAATAAAATAAAACAGAAAAGAAAAGTAAATAAAAGAAACTGGAAAAGAATAAAAATAAAAAGGGGAGAAACCCCCTGCCCTCGTGGGCCTCGTGGCCCAGCTGGCCATTCAGCCGGCCGGCCAGGCCTGCCCACACGGCCCACCCCACTCCCCCGGCCTACTTACCCCTCCCCCCGAAACCCTAGGCCTCACCACTCTCTCCCCGATCCCCTTCTCCTCCCCATCTGGATCGGGCAACTGACCCCGAGCCCCTCGCCCCACATCGCCGGCGCCCTTCCCACGCGCCCGTCGCCGTCGACCGCCTCACCTCGCCGACCCCTCCACCGACGGACCCCCCCTCGAGCATCGTAGCCGCCCTGGCTTCGCAGGACGCCGCACCGAGGACACTGCACCGCCCCGACGCCATTGTAGTCGCCATCGCCCCGCTCCACGCCGTCGCCCGGCCTCGTCGATGCCTCCCCGCCTCTCCCTCGCCGGCTCCAACACGCCATCGCCGCCCTCCTCTCCGTCGCCGGCGCTCCCCGTCCCCGTCGCCTGTGCGGCCTCGCCGGACCTCCCCGAGCCCACTGCTGTTGCCCTACGACCGCCGGTGAGGCCCCGGCCTCTCCTTCTTCCCCCCCGCGCTCTCTGCTGCAGTTGCGTCCCACCGCGCTCGCGCCCCCTTGCCCCGCCGCTGGACTTGCTCCGGCCACCACCGCGCGCCCGCGCGCGCCACACCTCCCTACAGCCCCACCGTGAGCGCCCTCCTCCTCTCCCCTCTTCCCCCGTCACCGCGCGCCCGAGGCCGTGCTCGCTCGCGGCCTCCCCGCGCTCGTCGCGCCTCCTCTGGATGGCCATCGTGCCCGAGCCGTTCCCCGTCGTCGCCTCGCCGTACACGGCCGCCCGACCGCGCCCAGCGCCTCACCCCGCTGAGGCCTCTCCGCCGCGCCCTGGCGCCGCACCGCCGTGGCCTCACCGCTGTCGCCTCCGGCGACCGGCCTCGCCGTGCCCTCCTCTCGCCGGTGCCCCTCTGGTGGCCACGGGCCTGCGTGCCCGCACCCGCGCCCAAAACCACTATGGCCCCCTAGGGCCTATGACACATGGGCCCCGCCCCTAAAACGTTTTTTTAAAGGAAAAGGAATTAAATAAATAAATAATTAATAAAAATAATTAATAAAAATAAATAAATAATAATAATAATAAAATTTAGTTAATTAACTTAATTAATCCATTTAATTAAATAACTTAAACTAATTATTCAATTAATAAAAACTAACTACTGTTTAGTTAACCTGAGACTATGACGAACGGGACCCACACGTCTGTTGACCCAGTCAACAGATGGTTGACTGATGACATCATGCTGACCTCACGCTGACGTCATAATTAATTTTCTAATTGAATTAATTCTATTAATTCTAAAAATAATTTAAATCTTTATAAATTAATATAAAATAATCCGTAGCTCGGATGAAAAAACTTTGTACATGAAAGTTGCTCAGAACGACGGGACGAATCCGGTTACGCAGCCCGCTCGTCCGCCACGCATCCCTAGCATAACGAACACGTAACTTTTCCCCTCCGATTCATCTGCACGAAAACGCGAAACACCGGGGATATTTTCCCGGATGTTTCCCCCCTTCACCGGTATCACCTCATACCGTGTTAGAACACGTCTAGCTCTGCCTGTTGTCCTGTTATGCACTTGCTTGCTATGTATTTACTGTTTCTCCCCCCTCTTCTCTTTGGTAGACCCCGTGACGATGCTGATGCCCCTGTGGTCGACTACGTCACCGATGACCCCTCCTTCTTGTCTGAGCAACCAGGCAAGCCCCCCCCCCCCTTGATCACCAGATATCGCCTAGTCTTCTCTATACTGCTTGCATTAGAGTAGTGTAGCATGTTACTGCTTTCCGTTAATTCTATCCTGATGCATAGCCTGACATTGTTGCTACAGTTGTTACCCTTACCTGCTATCCTACATGCTTAGTATAGGATGCTAGTGTTCCATCAGTGGCCCTACACTCTTGTCCGTCTGCCATGCTATACTACTGGGCCGTGATCACTTCGGGAGGTGATCACGGGTATATACTATATACATTATATACATGACACATGTGGTGACTAAAGTCGGGTCGGCTCGTTGAGTACCCGCAAGTGATTCTGATGAGGGGGCTGAAAGGACAGGTGGCTCCATCCCGGTAGAGGTGGGCCTGGGTTCCTGACGGCCCCCGACTGTACTTTGTGGCGGAGCGACAGGGCAGGTTGAGACCACCTAGGAGAGAGGTGGGCCTGGCCCTGGTCGGCGTTCGCAGATACTTAACACGCTTAGTAACACCTCATCAATTGGTCAAATGTGGTTCCAGGTGGAATATGGGGGTAAATCTGGCTTGACAAATTTCGATCCTTTGTATCAGATTGTGTAGCTGGAGATTCTGCCAGCACTGTTTTATAATGGAATGCTGAGTGTTCCTTTCAAAAAGTGGAATATGGGGTACAAAACGTGCTTCACATCATTGCAAAAATATAAATATAAGTTTTTTTTCCTTTTCCTCTTTCTCTCGCCTGCATCTCTCTCCCGGCGGTGCTGAATAGGGAGCCAACAAAGCACGGGCCGACGCGGTGGCAAGCGACGGAGGAGACAACGTCGATTGCGGAGGAGGTGTAACGGGCAGCATCGGGCGGTCGGGAGGCGCGGCGGAGCGGCGGAGCGGCGACGGGCGAACGAGGAGCTAGGGAGGTGTGTGGCCGGATGGGGGTCCGGCAGCCCGGTGGTCGCTAGCGGCAGGTGGCATGGTGGTCCAATAGTGGACGGCAGCGTAGGTTGTCGGGCAAAGGCGGCTGACCCCGGTGGTGTGGTAAGGTGGTGCCGAGGTAGGCATCTGCCGGTGGATGGCAGGGGCACGCGGAGGCGTGAGGTTCGCGCGGTTGGCACCCACCACCATCAATTGGATTATATGGGAATATGCATCTTTCACTTTATATGGGAAAAAATGGGATGTTTTTTAATAATTACAAAAGAAAATTGAGTTTATGAGAGCTGTTGGAACATGTTTTTTGTGCTAATTTCCCCTGTATGTGATTTTTTGTTTTGAAAATATGAAAACTGCCGGAGATGCTATGAGGAAAGCACCCATGGAGGCATGGAGCACCACTTTCTCATACATTCGTAAGATCTGACGACCACTCGTTTCATGAATCGCCAAAACATTACCGTGCAATTATGTCGATACTATAAGGATATGGAAACATATCGTCAATTTACCATTTCATAGGTGTACTCTCGACTGAATGAAGTCTATGATCGACCAAAGTCCCGCCCATCTTCTCTATCCGGATAGAAATCTCATTTCACTACTGGAATCGACTACTTTGTCGAGTGCCCGAGAAACTCGGCGAAACTGGAAAAAAAACTCGGCAACGACTTAGCTGAGAACTGTTCTCGGCAATAGGCATACGGAGTATAACCCTCAAGCAAACAGAACTTTGTCGTGAGCCTTCTATCAGGGACTCGACAAAAATATTGCCAAGAACCAAAGGGGACCTCTCGGCAAAATAAAGTGACTTCACAATTCGAACAGAGATGGCGGTTGCCACATGGCACATCTTTTCCTAGTCTTACTTACACATGCCTCGACAGACACGAACGAATAGGAGGCTGCCACGTCAATGTTTGTTTGACAGTGGGGCCCATGCCTTATGCCGAGTACCTTATTTGGCCGAGACCTCCTCGCTCTTGGCCCCAACCTTGTCCCGTCTTTCCGCCTGTCCCGAAGCTCTCACATCCGGCGGCATTCGGGGCCTCCTTTGGCGGCGCCCGTAGCTCCCTTTCCCGCGGTGGCGGTTCTAATCGACGAGTTGGCTTCATCTTCGTCGAATCTTACTCCGACGGCTTGGGATTGCTCAGACTCTAGCCAGGCAAAATCCTTGGTCGACGTTTTGATGCTGGCAGCGGCGACACACGTGGGTGCCGTCCCCTTCTTCAAGGCGCTACCACAGTCGACATCTGTGCCCCTCTTCGAGCAACAGGGGAAACCCTAGGTCCGACTATACAGATCGGGTGGCCACGGCATCTCGGCGTCGTTCTCCTTTGTGAAGGCGCTGTCTTGTTTGCTCGCGGTGTCCTCGGTAGTAGTTTTGGAGATTGGTCGTCATGTTAGTTTGGTTTGGTTTGCTTCCCAAGACGGCGAGATTTCGTTGTGTTGTTTTCTCTTTCTGGGCCGAGCATCCCATGTCTCTCTGCTCCAGACATCATGTTCACACCTACTGCATTCGTGTCGTGTGCAAGGTTTTGGTTACCGATGAGGCAATTTTACCGACGGGGACTGGTAAATGTGGTTACCACGGTTACCGAGAAATATTGAGAATATTTCGAGCGAATTTTGTAGTTGAATTTTGAATTCAAATAAGTGAATGAACGAATATTCGAACCAGAGACCTCTCAAAACAGGAATTAGGTTGCTACCAACACGCCAGAACCAACTCTTATGGCATTAATTAGATCATACGTACTTTACAGCAAATCGAGTGTTTAAATTCAATTTTTTTTAAAAGATGGTATTTTTTCTTCGGTATGGCGATTTACCGAGGGGCACGGAAATACGCGGTAACCATGGGAAATCTTGAAATTTCGACCGGTAACCAAAACAGTGGTCGTGTGTTGTATCACCACTTATATTCACTCTTAACTTCTTCTATCAATGAAATGATACACAAACTTTGCGTATTTGCGAAAAAAAAGAAACAACTAACAAAAAAAATGCACATGAGAGCATGCATATCTTCAAATTAACAGTAAATCAACTACAATTCCATCTGCAACTTTGGTTAATTAATTAGGTACTGCTGGCGCTGATATAGTATAGCTTGAAATATCAAAGTCAACAGCGCCGTTGTTCTCCTGTGACAACTTATGCTATCAATAATTTTCAAAGGCAATTATTTCTATCAATATCTAGTCTCTATCCTGGCTTTTGGCTCCTGTAGGGGGAAAAGCAGGAGACATATATGCACAGCGGGGCCCGGGCCGAACCCTACAACTGAGCTGCAGAATCAATATCCACCCATATGCACACGTTTCTTTATCGGTTTACCAGAGAAGTCAAGAAAGCTGCCCCATTGATTGCTCTGGGCTCCCTCCAATAGCTAACCTCGATGGATCTTCGGCTGGGAAAGTTAGCGAGCTAGTACTGCTCCTATCCTCCAAATAAAATTGAGCAATGCAACATTTACATTTCCTCTTATAATTTATGACAACGTCACGCATGAACATGAAAGAAAAGAGAGAAACGCTTCTGCAGCTTAATTTCCTCTTATAATTTTTTGAAAGTATTTCCTCTTATAATTTATGACAGCGTCAACCGTGAACATGAACGAAAAGAGAGAAACGGCTGGCGCACACACATTGATCGACCGTTCCTGTTGCTGTCTTGCTGATCGACGGTGCTGTTGTTGCTGTTCTGTTGCCATGGTGGTTATGCTGGCCATGCTGTGGTGCCTGATGATTTTACCCGGGATCAGTTCGGCTTGGGGAGTGGTTTTCGTGGAGATTTTTAAGGTCACGTGTCCTTTCTCGGGAGCTCCTCTCTCTCTCTCTCTCTCTCTCCCCTTGCCGGCGGGGGCCACCGTCACCGTGGTCTTGGCGTCTCCCTCTCAAGGTTGGTGGCACTTCTCCTCTCCAGAACGAACGTAACTAATCCCATTACAAGGCTAGCTAGCTTGGCAGTAGCTATATATAACCACCCCCATCCGTTGCCATTGTTTCCTTGCACCCCATCACCGGCAACAACTTCATTCCCCTCGACTCGACACCCCTCCCCTCCTACCCCCTCCCATCAATTGTTGCTGGTTGTAGGCTATAGCTTGGTGCATCATTTCACTCCAACTACAGTAGTGTCTTCTTTATCGATCCTATTGTGATCGTTGTGTGTGTGAGATTCACCCATCGACCATGAGCATCTCCGTGAACGGGCAGTCGGTGGTGCCGCCGGGGTTCCGGTTCCACCCGACGGAGGAGGAGCTGCTCACTTACTACCTCGCCAAGAAGGTGGCCTCGCAGCGCATCGACCTCGACGTCATCCCCGACGTCGATCTCAACAAGCTCGAGCCATGGGACATCCAAGGTTCGTGAGTTCCTTCCCTTTCCCCTTGCGAGTAGTAGACTAGTAGTGCATAATGCACGCATGTGATCGGAGTAGCGCTCAGTACTCAAGGATGGTGAACTAATTTGCCATGGAAAAACGCATGCAGCGCGGTGCCGGATCGGAACTGGCCCGCAGAACGACTGGTACCTGTTCAGCCACAAGGACAAGAAGTACCCCACTGGGACGCGCACCAACCGCGCCACCGCAGCCGGGTTCTGGAAGGCCACCGGCCGGGACAAGCCCATCTACTCCGCCGCCGGCCGCATCGGCATGCGCAAGACGCTCGTCTTCTACAAGGGCCGTGCCCCACACGGCCACAAGTCCGACTGGATCATGCACGAGTACCGCCTTGACGACGCCGTCGCCCCTGCGACCAACACCGTCTTTGCTGCCGGCGACGCAAGTTCCTACTACTCCGGCATCTCATCCCCGGTACGTGTACTGTACCACGTGATTCCAGTTCACGCTATACTACTGTAGTATGTTGCGACTGCTTGCACGGTGGCCGACAGGGATGGAAATAGTTCGCGAGTGGTGCATGTACTTTCAGTGTATGTACAAGCGGCACATATGCGACTGTAGACGATCCACAAGGTCTAGTGAAGATTATGTCCGGGTGGTGGTTGGGAATGGGAACACACATGACATGATGCAATGGGTTAATTTGCGACTGGGAGCTGTGATTTCCTTTCGATGGGTCGGCGTCACGGAAAGGGTGGATCGAAGTAGTGGGTACTGGGTAGTAGGTTCAGCACTTGCGAGCAGACATAATCGATATTTGTTAAATTAAAATTTAAATAGCAGTGGGAAGTTATGGAAAATTATTGAGGTAAGTCCGATTTAATCTTCCTTTTAATCATGAAATTTTTGAAAATAAGAACACAATCAGATATCATATATGAATATCAGATATACTTGACATACACAATTTTTTCCGACATAAAAATATGGAGCACTGATATAAAGTATCCTAACTCATTAACCAAGCTATAGACCATATATATCAAAAACAAGAAGGTAGAATAATGTAGATGGATGAATTTGTAGAACTAGCTTGCATCCTTCCTCTTGTTGCAGAGGCTTAGTGTCGCTAACTAAATGACTTCAAATTTAACGCCATGACTGGAATTAGTGAGCTATTAGCGTTATTTTCTGTTTAGCATTTAAAGTGCATGCTTTAGCTTTAGGGGAGGGCTTTCCGGATGCTACTTCACAATTTAGTTTGCTATACTGGTCGAGTAGTGGACCTTTGCACGCGGAGACACCGGCATATGAGAAACTGCTAACAAACCTCCATTACCGAGCCAGCCTTTTCTATGGTCAAACCCTAGGTACATGCATGCAGATGCATGGATATACTATTTGAGATCCATCGACAATTAAACCTTTTGAGCTGGCTTCGGTAGTAGGAAATTCAACACCATGCATAATTACGATAAAATATAATCGCATGTAATTAAGCACGTCACGACACACTTGCCTAGTCGACTGACTTTCGCTCTTGGTAGCGACCGATCGATCTGGCGGTAAATGAATTGACGGTGTTATCCGTATGATATGCGCAGGTTCGCGGCGTGGCCGGGGACCAGTCGCCGTTGGCACAGGAGGACGGGTGGGTCATCTGTAGGGTGTTCAAGAAGAACATCGTTGCGCAGCACCAAGCTGGCCAGAGCGGCGGCAGGGGCGGCGGCGCAGCGTCCAACAAGCTGGTTGGCGCCGGTGCCGTGGAGCGCAGCCAGAGCAACTGCTCGTCGACGGTGACCGCAGCCAGCGACCCCGCCAAGGCGCAGATGATGCACTGCGCCGGCAGCGACGACGGGCTCGACAACATCCTCAGGTACATGGACCGCTCATCCGCGGCATCGTGCAAGCAGGAGACCAAGCCCACCAACCCATCATCGTCACCGCTGGACCAGCTGATCAACAGCGCGTGCCACAGCGGCAGCAGCACCCTGTACGAAAAGTTCATGAAGCTCCCGCCGCTCGAGTACGGCGGCGACTGGGACGCTCTTGACCGGCTGGCGGCGTACGAGCTCAACGGTCTCTCTGACGCCGCGACGGCCAAGACGACCAACGGCATGTCCTACATCGTGGACGAGCTCGGCGGCGCCACCACGGCCTACACCAGCGGTGGCACGGCACACAGTTCCTCCCTCACCGGGGGCGGCGACGGCGACCTGTGGAGCCTGGCGCGGTCGGTGTCATCGCTACACGCGGACTTGACGATGACCTGTTTTAACGCCGTCGGGTGCTGACACTGTCCTAGCCCAAACTTGCTTATTTTTTATGAGGACATTTTTTGTATATACAACTCTTATTCAATCGCACGCACTACAGGAGTGTCCAGATTATACATAACGAGATGCAGAGTGAATATGTCCAAAGAAATGTTGTCATACAAAAAAGAGAGTATAAGTAACCTAAGATGGAGGAGGTCCTATTCAAAGTTGATGGAGAATACCGCGGGTTGATATCTGTGGTGTCAGTGCCGAGAGAGGATTCTTTCGATACTACAAACCCTTAATATTTAGGGCCCAACAATTATTCTTTTGTTGGTACTAGATTATTAGCGAGAGATGCCAGGAAGCAATCAATGAGTCACTTCCACTATCTATCATGAACTAAACCTCTCCGCGCCTAAGCTCTCCGCTTCCGCAAACACAGTTACTGTTGATGTTACGCACATTTCTTTATTCTCCTTTACAACAACTCTATTTCTTCACCACATCTCAAGTTTTGTAGGTACCATACTAATAAAGCCACTCGAAACTAGCGACACCTCGAGTGTGACCGAAATATCTGGTAAATGCCTGAAAAATTACTGGATGACACAAATATAGCGAACTAACCATAAAAAATGTCAAAAATCACATGCAATATGTAATGGACACTTTGCCTAAAAACTCATCCCATTCCCTCTCGAAATCACGACTTTTCCTTGGAAATGGTCCGATTTCTAAGAAGTATGCATCACTACTTTTGCAAACTTTCACAAATGCTTTTCACATATTTATAATGGTTATATTATGGCACAATGCTAGGTTTCATGTTTTTTTCTTTGTTTGCATTTTTTAGAATTAAAAACCAATATGCTAAGTTTTTAGTGGTCGAGTTTTGCCACCCTGATGTTTGGAATTCCATTTCTTTTCTTAGCTAAGGCCTAAAAATAGACTCAAGAAAGAAAAATCAACTTATATTTTCCAACTTTTTCATGCGCTTGCTGTTCAAATTTGAATTATACCGTTAAATGCCTTAAAAATAGGAATAGATTTTTTTTATTTATAACATCCCCAATTTTTCCCATATGGAGCAAATTACATTACGATGGTAACACCAAAATTTGGTGCTTCTCAGTAACCATTTTCTATTTTTTAAGACACTAATTGCAGTTATATTTATTTACGGGGGAATATTCAATTTTGAACTGCATGTACATAAAAAGTGGGCCATAATTTCAAACAAAATTCATATTTAGGTACTTATATATATTCATGCCTATGCGTGGCTCTGGGGCCCAGATAAAAGGAAAAAGTCTGAAATAAACCTTGAATTCGTACTCGAAGTCTGAATCGAACCTTAATCTTTTAATCCCTGAAATCACCACCTTGTATTTATCAATCCCGATCAAACTTCGCCCTAAACATGTTTGTCACGCCGGGAAAAGCACAATCCCGGCCGGGATTACTCACTTGTCTTGTGACTAGCCATCTCCATCTTTGTCCTCACCAGAATCAAAGCGGCGCCGCCGCGAACACATGCACGTACATGTTACGAAGCTGGCTACCTAAGCAGGTCGGTTGATTCAGTCTTGATGTGCTAGTACGTGAGGTAGCCGATTGCTTTGAGGATTGAGGTACACACGTACTCAGTACTGCACGCACGTAAACACGTAACATAGATCGACTTTTTTTTTTTTTGCGGGGATAACATAGATCGACTTATTATCCCAGCTCATTGATCATGCTAAATGTGTACTTGTACTACAACTGCGTGCACTCCAACAGCGTCATCCCGCTGGACTACCTGTTGTTCCGGCAGAACAAGGAGGCCGTGGCGTGCCTCAACGTGTCAGCCATGGCGATGGAGATCAGGTGGCGGCACAAGGGTGATGCATCCACCGAGCCGGACCCTTACTCTGACAAAGTTGAGACGTACGTACACAACAACAACTGACCGGCTCCAGCGTGTCCGCGTGTTACTAGAGAAAGACACAACAAACCAGACACCGTCGTCGTCGCATACACATACACATATGCACAGCCGTCGTCGCACGTACTCGTCGGGTCGGAGCCACTTTCTCCTCGATCCCGTGCCACGTAATCAATCCCGGTGTCCAAACAAGGTATGAGTGAAAAACGGCTAGGATTTACCAGGATTAGAAAGGACAAGGTGCCAATTTTAAGGATTGCAAGGTTAGGGTTTGATTCAGACTAAGAATACGAAATTAAGGTTTATTTTAGACTTTTCTTCAGATAAAAACCGAGCTGAGGTACTCGGCTTGTATGTATGCCATGTGCATCCGATGGGCACTCGGCTAATTTTATGGCTACGTGGTGCCCGCCGGATGACCCTTGACACAGACATAAGCCGGGCCCTGGCACTCGGCTTAGACACCGCCGTTAACGTGGCCAAGCCGTCAGTTGCCTTTTTTCTTTTTTGGCGTGGGCTACTACTTTTTACTCGGTGTAACTCGTTGCCGTATCCATAACAAACACCACCCGCGATGTTCATGCACTGTCTGGGTATACGCAGGGTGCGCATCACCGTGTGTCACATTCGGCGAGTTGTTGCCAAGGTGAAATTACTCATCGCCGAGTGGAATGCACACCCGGCTTATAAGCTTTTTCCTGTTGTATTAATTTGGCGGTCAGAATGCATGAGAGTTCTGTCATATTAAATTGTACATCCTCGTAAAGATATATAAGAGCGTTTTATATTTATTTACATAGGGAGTAATTATCTTACTCATGAGCCCTATCTTCGCTTGTTTCTGAAACCAGATGCTAATTGCAGAGCTGATGATCTCCGTGCCGACTTTCGACCACCAGCAGAGAGGTTTTCTACAAACCACATCAGGTAGCACATCATTAAACATAAATAATATATTTTCTAATAGTTAGTTAGCTTTCCTTTGTCAAATGCACTAGTCTCTTGTCTGGTTGCCTCCGCGCCAGAAGCTTCAGGCCATTCTGGATCACCATACAGTTGAACTGAAGCTACACCTGACCTACACCCAGAAGGGGACACTCCAGACAAGTCTCCAGCTGAAGCCTCCTCTAGGCTAGGAAGAATGTTTCCTAGATCAGGGGCGACCACCTATATGTCCTGTAATCATCAGATGGAGACCGTCGCCATATCGCTCGCAATCTTCCTGATCATACATTTTGTTTCTGATGGGTTTCTGCTCTGATTTGGTGTGGTGGTACTGCTGGTCGTTTGGTGCGGGTGAGTCCAGAATTATAGAATGGTCCTCCGAAATAGCCTGGCAGGACCAGAGAATTGACGCTTCAAACAGCTGTTCTTTGCATTAATTTTCATTTCTGATTTTCAATTTTTGCCTGAATTTCTTCCTCTGTTCAGGACACAAGGCGCAGAGGCAGCCTACCAAATCATGTAGAGTATCCTGCATGTAACCTGGTGGCCTGTGCAACACATGTAATAATAGTATACACAAGCAAACCATTAAAACCAACCTGAAATTTTTTCTTACAATTTGTCCTTCTTTAACTGTGCAGATTTTGTCAAAGAAAAGAAAACTAGTGCAGATTTGATCTGTGCCAGTGCTGAAGAAGACTCTTATTATCAACACAGCTCAAGCATAGCTCAATCATTCACCCACTAGTAGCTGCTACCTAGGATTCCTAGTACTATTCTTCTGTCCATATACGAGTGTGGTGGGGTGTTAGGTGCTGCTAATGCAAATCATTAGACGCCCGATCCCCGACGGCAATGTAGTGGCGGCCGACGGTACATGCGGGAGCAGTAGTACTATTGGAAAGGCGCCTGGTGCTGGCCGACGTGATGATTAAGAGCTGACCACATGAAGGAGATCACGCAACAAAGCTACTGAAGGCCAGGGGGATCATGGTGGAGGGAGAATCCTTGGCCTCGGCCTTTTATCTGTGCCAAGCACGAGTCAGGGCAAACTCCAACGGCGTCTCTCATATGTCATATCTGACTCACTATCCGCTCACGGACGCGTCCGGGACATGTCCGTGGACACAGAAACAGGAGCTGGTCATCCAACTCTGTGCATCAAATAAGCATCAAATTTAGACAGCTAGGATGGGCCAGACCGACCAAAAAGGCAAAGAACATGGACCGTGAAGACATGTGATCCAACTGACAGTGGGCCAAGCAGACCCCTGCATGGTGTTTGTATTCACACAAAGCTTCCCCAAGTTTGCTTTCGGTCCGTTAGCGCATGCATGATGATGCCTCGTAGGCCACACCTGGTTCGGCAGGTCCATTCCTTGTATGCATATGCATGATGCCATCCTGATGCCAAAACTTTGTCATAACTACATCAAACGATCTAATTAAACTAGACTTGATAGTTTAAACCGAACTCCATTATGCATGCGTATCTGTTTTCTTGGCCCGTTGATGTTGCTGCTGCTGCTGTTGTATATATTCATGAGTAAACTGAATATTTGGCTAGACAAAGTGCATCCATGATTTAACCCTTTTCGTTTGAGCGAGAAATGGGAGTAAAATGGAAAGTACGACAAGCAAATAAATCATATCAAGGATGGAGATCATCACATGCAATGGAACTATATTTGAGGGGCCGAACATCTCTCTTTGTCATGCTATAGTTCATGTCCAATATAGCTGTAAAGTAGCAATGATCATCTCAAGTCATGCTACTCGAATGAAGTACAGCGCCTCCTCAAGGATATTCACATGGCTTTGTCCTCTAGAATCGTCTTTGGACGGCGGACTGACTTGTGACAAGAGGATGGCCTCACCAATCTTTTATTCCAGCCCTAAAAATATGCACCCGAGATTGCCTCTCACATGTTCTTCGAATTTCAGATATTTCAAGAGGATATAGGCAAGTATATGGATCAGGTAGCGGTGCTAACCTATTTGCAGGTATGGATCGATCAGGTTGCGATGCTAACCTATTTGCATGTATGGATCAGGCAGTTTTTGGTGCCATCGAGGCGTCAGCGCAAAAGGCCACTCCCTGGCCTTTGCGATTCTCGTGTGTTGGAAAATCTCGAAAGAAAGGAATACTGAGATCTTCATCTACAAATCACCAGTGCCCTCTGTGCGAGTAAAAACATCAAGGATGAAGGCCGAGATTGGCTCATTTTGCGGAGATTACGTTGAACCTGTCCTTTTTCTGATTTGACCTCTTTTTACTTGGGGTCTCTGCCAAGTTGTTTCCTTCTCCTTAATCAATGAAAAGGCAGAGCTCCTTCCCTTTGTTTCAATTTAGAAAAAATTGAAGTGCCTTGCCCAATGAATATGTACTTTAAGAGGTCAACAATCAGAGTTGTGTCTTGTGTGCTCATCAACTTTCAGTTAGCTAATAAGTCCCACTATATATTGTTGATGGAAATCAACACATTGAATGAAACGTTTAGGAGAGCTGTTGTACGTACGACCAATTACGGCCAATTCACGTACGCCATGTGATAGCAACGATCGATTGCCTCTCTGATTTGGGCCCAAAGCCCGTCATAATGTAGTATGTAACCATCATACTAAGATCGGACAAGAATATGCCACAAGTGAAGCTATTCCACTGTTTTAGAGGCTAGAAACTTCTATTTACATGCTCGATATATGTGTAAAGTACACATCATCTCAGGTAGACCCAGAGGATTGGGCGCCTCCTAAATGTAGTATGTTTGCACGGTGTGCCCTTTGGAATGGTTTTGGATGTCGGGTCAACTTGTGATAAGAGAATAGCCTCGCCAACCTTTATGCTAGCTCTGCAAAGCCGCTTCCTAGATTGCTTCTCATATGCTCTTTGAATGTCGATATTCCAACAGGATATGGGCCACCATGGTTGCCTATTTACTAGGCATGGATCAGATGGCTATGTGGTAGAATATTGGGATGGTTTTTGCACGCCATTCAGGCGTCCCTGCAAAAGGCCAATCACCCATTAGCTGTGATTCTCATGAGTTGGAAAATTTGAAAAGAAAGGTATGCTAGGGTCTTCAAGTAAAAATTATCCATGCCCTCAGTGTTGCTGAAAAAATCACAGAGGTAGGTCATTGGGAAGCAAATCATTTTGCGCAAATTATGCCTTAGGATCCTTTTGTGACGTGAGGTTTTTTCTTATTTTGGGTCTCGGCCTATTTCCTTCTCTTTAATCAATGAAAAGGCAAAGCTCCAGCCCCATTCCAGTTTTAAAATATATATGAAGTGCCCTACGGAATACTGTAAGTGGTCAACTAGTTAACAGAGTTTCTCTCTGCTCACCAGATTGCAGTTAGCTAATTGTCCCGTGGAGCGACTAAATTCGGTCGCCGTCCGGTGGTGGTAGCTGGCGTCCGAAAGCCATGGCGATCGACGATGGCCGAGCCGGCCCACCCACTCACTCGCACTGGCCGACGACTAACTCCCAGCTGATTCGGTCATCATGCTTGCATGGCCCCCAATCCCCACACGCGCTGACACCATGCACGTAGCTCCACATGCTCGATTATCCTAATATTTTTCTCCCCACCAAATCAGTACACCACTACTACGTGCGTGCGTATCCACATCCATCCTCGGCCAGCTTTACTAGGTGATCTTGTCGTTGCTACGTCCATCGACCGATCAGTTAGTTAGTGGCAGCGGTATTCCCATGCATGATTACCCCGTACGTAGAGAAGTTCATTAGTTAGAGAGGTAAATAAAGTTAACATATAATTACGCTCTACGCTCTAGAAGAAGTGTGCACAGCCTCCACTAATCAGGGGGAGAGCGAGTGATCATCATGCCCGAAAATTCAGTTTTAACGGTGCCCGCACTAGCAGAGCCTAAGAGCATCTCCACTCGCCCCCCCCCCCCCCCCCCAACATGCCCCACAAGGCTTTTTTTTAGCGCCGGCGCCGAAAAATCGGCCCAATCGCGCCCCAGGTCCTTGTTTTTTGCCGGTTTGGGCCAAAATAACAACCGGCGAACCCAGGCCTCCGGGGGGCGCCTGGGGGCGGCGGCCGAAGCCAAAAGGCGCATGGGTCCGCTCTGTCGGCGACAGACATGCCTTTTCCCGCCGTTCCCCACTTTTCCCTCTGTTTTCCCATTGCTTCCCTCCCTTCCGCCCCTCTTCCCCCGCCATTCTCCTCCTGCTCCCCCCATCCGGCCGCCATCCCGCCTTGCCGCCGAAAAAGTATTCGGCCCCTCGCGTCGCTGCCGCTGCCGATTGCACCTAGCCGAAGCAGAGGAAGCCGAGGGCGCCGGTGGCAAAGCCACCCGGCATGTCGAACACCGAGTGGAGGGCGGAGGTTCAGTGCCAGGAGGCTGTCACCACCAACCGGCGGAACAGGCTCAATGCCAAGAAGGCCCGGGACGCGGCGGCGTCGGCGGCGGAGCAGGCAGAGGCGTCTCGCGCGGGGATGATGAATCCGCCCGGCGGCCACAGCCCGCAAGTTGCGTGGAGCCAGCAGAGCGTCGCGTCGCCGGCCATCTTCTCGCCGCCGCCACCAGCCTGGGGGTATGCACCCTCGCCTGGCTACGCCGACGGCGACGCGCATGGTGGATTCAGCCCCAACATCACCTTTCCACATGGCCAGCGAACCTCACCCTCCGGTCTGAACCCCGACCAGCGCACTCCGTCGCCCGCGTTCGCCGGCCTCTAGTACGCCCCATACAACTACTCGCCGCCGGCGTACACAGCCTCCCCGACGCCGCCTCTACGCCGTGGCGCCCTGCCCTTCTCGCAAGCCTCGTCGTCACATTTCGGCAACCACGACGCGACGGAAGCCGACATGGACGAGATCATCACGGGCGGGTTCCACGTGCAAGACGACACAATGGACACCACCGGAGACATGGATGACGAGCTCGACGACGGCGAGGAGGAGGAGGAGATGGAGCCGGCGCCGGCGAGGAAAGGGAAACAGAAGAAGCGGGGGGCCCAAGATGGGCGAGCCGCGCGTCAAGTGGACGTCCAAAGAAGACGAGTGCCTCGCCGAAGCATGGAAGACCGTCAGCATGAACCCGGTCACCGGCGCGAACCAGAACACCGACATGTACTGGATGCGCATCAAGTGGACGTTCAATGAGCGCAAGTTTGTCGACCCCTACTTCGCCACCATCCACATGCAGCGCGGCTCAAAGGCCATGTCGAACCATTGGGCGATCATCCAGACGGCCTGCAACAAATGGCATGGGATCGTCGAGGAGATCGTGGCTCGCCCGGAAAGCGGCGCCAACGTCGAGAGTCAGGTATGTACAGCCGCCGGCTCTCACTTCTTTTCGCCGTGCATGTCGCCGACATTAGTTCTTCGGCTGCGTAGATGGTTTCGATGTTCACCATGTACCGCCAGGACAACAGCGACCAAGAGTTCAAGTTCCTCCACGTGTTCACCCGGATCGAGAAGTGCGAGAAGTGGATGGATGTCTGGCACACCCTCGCCAAGGCCAAGGAGACGTACAAGCCGGAAGCGCCCGCCCCGGGGGCGGCGGATGGGCGCCCTGACTGCAACAAAAGAGCCAAGACGACGAAGGACGCCGCACCGGCTGCAATCATCGATCGAGCAGTGCATCGCCGATGCCGAGAACCACGCTGCCAAGAGGGAGGAGAAATCCGAGGCGCGGTGGTCGGCGTTGATGACGAACAGCGCCGTCAAGCTCGACCTACTCCGGACCAACGTCGCTGCGAAGAAGAGGAACACCGACCTGGCTTTCTTGATGAGGGCGGACATGTCGACGATGGACGAGCAGGTCAGGGCATGGTACTTGGCGGAGCACGGCCTCATCTTGAACCAGATGCCTTCGACCACCGCGCCTACGCCAACACCGACGCCCAGCACAGAAGCCACGCCGACGCCGAGCAGCCCGATCACAGAAGCCACGCCGACGCCGAGCAGCCCAAGCACAGAAGCCACGCCGACACCGACGCCGGCCAGTCCCACGCTGGAGGAGCCCGTCGCTTGATGCATTTCTTTGTCTACGCGTCCTTCCTTTTGAGCGCCGAACTATCGTTTATGTTTGATCACCGAACTGTGGCATGGTGATCGCCGAACTTTGTGGCAGATCGCCGTTGATCGCAGAACTTTTGGCATTTTTTTGGCAGCGGGAAAAGACAAATTTAAATTTATGTGCGTGTTGGGGCCGAAACCTGGGGGCGTGGCTGGGAACTGCATTGCCCCAGGGCGAAAAAACCGCCGGCGCATTGACTAAACCGCTATTGCCGGGTGTGCTGGGGGGCCGAACGGCTGGAGATGCTCTAACCTGCTCTGAGTGAGTAAGTGAACATTTCACGGGAAGCTACCTAGCTAGCTAGTTCAAGTGTAGGAACAATAAAAGAAAGTGTAGGAACAACAAAATAAACCAACAATAACCAACAGACATATGGGTAAATTCTTGTTGCTGTTGGCGTCTAGAAGGTCTTTTTTTTGGCAACTGGGCCTGAGTTTATAGCATTTTAGCATGGGTAAAAATGGCAACTGGGCCTGGATTTCTTCAGAAGCTACAGGAGACATTATGCAGCAGATTATAGATGTTTTGTAGTATGTGCTCGCCTACATGGTAACTTATTAGCACTGTACAATTCAGAATGTTTTTTCAGTTTATCAGGACAAATATATTAAAATTTTAGATGCTCGTTATAATGGCAACAATACATACCTTTAGCTCTGCTCCTGATGCTCCGTTCATCTTCTCAGCAATTTTTTTCAGATCAATGCCAGGCATCAAGTTCATTTTCCTCGAATGAATCTTCAAAATATCATCACGGGACTGAAAGAATAGATAATTCAGACTTAGCACTGATATGAGCAAGCAATATTAAATTAATTATGGTGAGTACTGCACCACTTACATCTGCATTAGGATTTGGAAATTCGATCTTCCTATCAATACGACCAGGCCTCAGAAGAGCTTGGTCCAATATGTCTATCCTATTCGTTGCCATAAGAACCTTAATTTTGTTCGATGCTTCAAAAGCATCAAGTTGGTTCAGAAGCTTAAGCATAGTACGTTGAACCTCACTATCACCGTTGCCAGATCCTGACTCCATCGTAGCAGATCCAATAGAGTCTATTTCATCCATAAATATAACGGATGGTGCATGCTCCCTATCAAATTCAGACCAAATGTGTTAGCCTCTGGTATAAATATATTATATAATGCAAGATCCTTTTACAGGGAATCGTTTCAAAATCTGACTGAAATGGTTTCCCGGAAAAGAATTCTGACAGGTAAATAGTAAAAATTTGAATGCAACACTGACGGATAAGGTCTACCTAGCGATCACAAAGAGTTCACGAACCATCCGGGAACCCTCTCCAATACTCTTACAGAACTTGAACATAACACAGAGACCTTATCTCTATTCTCAAAAAAAGTTTATAGGAGATACAACATGCATGCATGCGTGATTTGGATATAGGCCTAATTAAAGCTGCCTCTGCCCCAGTTCACAAGGCAGATCTAGCTGATTAACATCTCCGGCAAACACACATGGCAGATCTAGCTAATTTAACGTCTCCGGCAACCAGGCACGCACACAAACAGTCACGTTATCCTCATCTTGATGAAAGCGGAAAATAACCTGACCTCATAGTAGCACCGCCATTTTCAGCGGCGGCAATATTAGCAGCACCTCAACATTGCCACTCAACCGGTGGAGATGACACTGAGCACTCGTGCTTCAACAATGTGGTTGACTGACCTATAGCTTCAACCTATTAACGAAGTAGCAAAGTAGAGCTGAAATTCAAATAACTATAGCAATGGAGAATATCTGAATACTATAGGCATCATGCTATTTCAGGGGAAAACATGAGTCAGAGAGAGAATATCAAATGAAGTAGTCATCATGAGCTACTGCATAAATGACAATTCAAATCCATCTTCTATTTTATAAGAAAGATGTTTATGGGTTTTTATGAGTTTCAGCTAGTAATATTGATCCACCTATCAAATGAAGTGCACAATCAAACTGAATACATATTTGTGTTGAAAGTAAATGCACGCATCCTAATAGGTTCAAATATCACAGAAATTGGAAGATGAAACTTGACTGCCTCCTATATGATTTGGAGGACAAAAGGATGCACTATGTTATCAGTCAACCGGTGTTGATAGATGCGTGAATCATGTACAGGTTAAACGTGGTTCCAGCAAAATTTTAGTGATCGAAATTTGGTACAAATTAGCATTGACCATATTGAGTTTTCCTTGAACTTGTACATCCCATTCTCTTCATATAACTCCTGACAGAGTTCCTTGAATCTATTGACATTTCAAATCTGCACATGTCAAGTTAGGACTGCATGACAATATGACAAATCTGATTATTACATTGAGCGACAGAAAATAGTGAAGGTCTCAAACCTGAGAGCTTAGTTGTTGCATTTGGCAATGTTAAACAATGATAGAAGACCTTGCTACAGATTAGCAATGGAGTAAAAATTAGCACTACATGTGACAGTATATAAACGAGTAGCTTGTTGTACTCCTCACAAGACTGAATCACATACCTCCGTTAACCACAAAGTTAGGGAACTGAACCATTTTGACGAAAGACTGCAAGCTTCCGGTAATCAGCATAACGACGAAGGATCTGGGTGCCCCTCGAGTCGCATTCCTCCTGCAGCTCGATGATGGCGTAGGCGACACCATCCTCACCCCGTAGCTCACGAAGCACCGCGTCATTCTCCTCAACGGCGAGCACAATATCCTTGAAGAGACGGGTAAGGCAGCCAACGAAATCAGGGCGCTCCGAGGTAGGCTGGGTTGCAAAGATTAGGTCCGTGAGGTGCTCGAAGTCTGCGCGGGAGCGGAGGGCAACGACCTTCTTGAGGCTTTGTTCGGTTGAAGTGGGGCGATTCCACGAGTGGTTTCTAACCTCCTAGGGATTGGGTGATCCCCGACTTGTCACCCAAACCCCTCTATTCTCCGTCCACATGAATCCCTGTATGCATAACCTGTTCGGTTATTCCCTTTCTAATCCACATCTATGAATCGTTGCCGCTGGTCAACCTCAGGTCAAACTCAAGAACCCTAGAAGCTGTGGGAGAAGTAGAGGGGAAGAAAGAGGAGGAGAAGCTCACCGGATGGGAGAGGAGGAAGGAGTGGAGAAGTATGCCGCCATCGTCGCCTCCGGATGGCCGCGCCGCCGCCGCGGCCGCGGCCGCCGCTGAATCGCAGGAGAGAGAGAGAGAGCTCGGGGACTCGATTGTTTTCTGGCGTACCGTTTCGTCGCTCGGGAGGGATTGGTTCCACGGGTAGAGTGGACAGGATTTTATCCCGGGTAGTTCCACGGGGTTTGAGAGGGATTGGACGAGGGTGTAGGCCCAGCCGGGTTTAACCGAACACGTTCATAAAGTATGTTGGGGTCGAATCCCGGTCGGGATGAAACCACAGGGTTCGGCGGGGATTGGACGCCAATCCCGGCGGGGGAGGGGCTAACCGAACAAAGCCTGAGGTAGGCGACATAGACCTGGAGGCCCTCGGGCGCGAGGTCGAGGAGGGGGAAGAGGCGCACAAGGCGCATCACGACGGGGTGGTCCTGGGCATCGACCGCCTCCGCCGCGCGAGCCCCTTGAGGCGGCGCTTGATGTCGAGCAGGTCGCGGCGGAGGTTGTCGTCGGTGGTGAACCGCGCGTCGATGGCCAGGAACTCGTGCGCGGCAGTGGCGGCGGCCGCGAGGTCGTCAGCGGCAAGGGCGCGGTGCGCGGCGTCAAGCGCGCGGGAGCGGTCGAGCGCGGGCCAGGGCGGACTCGGCGCGCGAGTGCGCCGCGTCGAGGTGGCGGACGCGGGAGGAGAGCGCCTCGGCATGTGCGGCGGTGTCGAGGAAGGAGGTGTTTGTCTCCCTCTTTCTTTCTTAGCGACGAAGCGAGGTGGGGTGGGGAGGAAGCTTCGCGTGGACGAGCACGATTGGGCAGCGCGAATCTCTCTCCCGATTGACCTGAACGCCTTGATGACGTGGGGCTCGCCAAGCCGATTGGCCAGCCGCGAGAAACAGTTGCCAGTAAAAAGCGCCCAGTGCCGACGTGGACATTGCCAGAGTGCGCACATTGTGCGACTGTTAATGAGTTTAATTTTTTTTGTCTTTCTTGTCAAGGTGGAGTCTGCGACCTTGTGTAACTTATCTAGGGCATATGTGGGTAATTATTTTGAAGTTTGAGGTAAATAGATTAATTCATAGATCTATTGGTTGTGATCAGCTACTTAAGTTAATTGATGGCTCTGCGCAAAAAAAAAGTTAATTGATGGCTAGATATCTCTGATGTTTTGGTTGGCATTGGCAATTCTCAAGTGGTGGTATCGGTTCTGAAAAAAAAAAAATCTCAAGTGGTATCCTTTCCTATCCTTTGGCAGTCACATGTGTAATTACTCGCCACAAATTCTTCCCTTCCAAGCATATGTGACATTTGATATCTTTTGTTCGACACCAACTGTTCAAATAGGTTATGGATGATCATGCCATCAATCTCAGATCCAATCGAATACCCTTGGCACTAATACTCAGATATTAGATTTTGACGCATATCTAAAGTGTAGATATTGAGCGAACAGCTGATTAGTTCATGTGACAGTTAGTCATCTACATGCTATTTATGAGTACGTAGAAGTAAAGGTCGGACTAAAACCAGGAGCATTGATTACTTCATGTGACTTCTAGTCGTTTACGTGATATTTGATAGTATATAGAAGTAAACGTCAGAGCATAATTCGGACGATTTGACATTTGTGCAGTCATTAGTTTATTTGTGGGGTACGTTGCATGGAAAACAAAAAATTTATACGCACACGCAAGATCTATCCATGGAGATGCATAGCTACGAGAGGGGAGAGCATGTTCATATCCTTGAAGATCGCTAAGCGGAACCGTTTATCAACGCGTTTGATGTAGTACCGAACGTACGCGCGTTCAGCACATGTTCAACTCGATGACGTCCTCGCCTTCTTGATCCAGCAAGAGGGGCGAAGTAGTAGATGAGTTCCGGCAGCACAACGGCGTGGTGACGGTGTTGGTGAAGAACAATCTCTGCAAGGCTTCGCTAAGCACAACGGAAACTATGACGGAGGATAAACTAGAGGGACGGGGTTGCCGCACACGGCTTGATGTATCAGGATGTGTCCCGAGTGCTAGCCATGTCCCTCTATTTATATGTTGAGCCCTGGGGTCGAAACTTGGAGAAAGAGCCTCCTTAAAGTCGGTTTTGCCCGTAAGGAAGAGTCTTTCTCGGACTTCCAGGACCAGACGCCACAGTCCTCGGCGTCTGGCCCAGACGGCATGGGCCTCGGCGTCTGTCCCAGGGCCAGACGCCAGGGTCTCCGGCGTTTGGACCCTGACCTCTGCAAAACATCCTTTTGCACCGACCTAAGGCCATACCCCTTGGCCTAACCATATCATCCTATATATCAATCATTACCTCCGGCCCATTTTGAAGCTCCTCGTCATGTCCGTGATCTCATCCGAGACTCCGAACAACATTCGGTCACCAACATAAATAACTCATATAATACTATATCGTCAACGAATGTTAAGCGTGCGGATCCTACGGGTTCGTGAATGGTGTAGACATGACCGAGACACTTCTCCGGTCAATAAGCAATAGCGGAACCTGAATGTCCATATTGGTTCCTACATATTCTACGAAGATCTTTATCGGTCGAACCTTATGACAATATACGTAATTTCCTTTGTCTGTCGGTATGTTACTTACCCGAGATTCAATCATCGGTATCTTCATACCTAGTTCAATCTCATTACTGGCAAGTCTCTTTACTCATTCCGTAATACATCATCCCGTAACTAACTCCTTAGTCATTTTGCTTGCAAGCTTGTTGTGATGTTCTAGTACATCTCAGCGACTCCTTCACCATCCTTCACTTTGAACTTGTCAAGTTGACTTTGAAGCACATCTAATTTGGATTCCTTGAAGGACTCGGTACCTTCGTGCATATTAACCAAAGTGAAAAGTGCGTTATATCGACTAGAGGGGGGAGGGGGGTGAATAGGTGATTTTTATAAATTCGTCACTGAGGAATTTCAGGGTGAGGAAATTCTTAAGCAATGAACTACTTAGCAGCGGAATAAGTACTCAGATGCAAGCATAACAGAGTAGTAGGACAGTCATCATGATGAAATGAAAACAAGTATATAGTACAAGTAGCGTAACACAGGATAAACAGGTTGAAGACAAAGTGACTGAAGAATTAGGACTGAGGAAAATGAGAAAGTCTTCAGTCAAAGTTTTCAAACAGTAACGATCAAGTACTTCAACACAGTAATGAGGAAATGAAAGGGTTGAGGAAATAGAACCAGTAGCTCGGTGAAGACAGTGATTTGGTAGCACTACTAGGGAAAACCTTATACACAGAATCTTAGCAGCAGCGAGGTTTAAAAACAAACGCTACTGCTAATTAGCAGTAGCGAGCTTCAGAAGACCGCGCTACTAATAGCCCAGTAGCAGTAGCGCTCTAGGTGAAATGAGCGCTACTATTACAATTGACACGGTGTTGCCTCCAGGCTAGATATAGTAGTAGCGCCCTTCTCATGGACGTACTACTGCTAAAGTACTTAGTAGCAGCGTTTTTCTTCAAAACTCGCTGCTGCTAAGTATCATCCCCTCTTGCAACTAATTAAGTTTAGTCCCATACTGCTAAGCGAACAAGGTGTTTACCACCTTAAATATGTTACTTCTCAAACTATCTCGAGCACTTGGTCTTCATTGAACTGTATGTGTAGGATTTGTGGCTGCAATATGAGTCTTCACCTGTGCCTATATAGGGTGAGGATTCATGTTGACTATTTAGATTCTACACAAAAAGATCAATGATGACCAATGTATATTTTTGATGTTTTTACATGCTTAGCCTTAGCAGCAGCGTTTTTGCAGGACAAAGCGCTACTGATATTGGGCTTAGCAGTAGCGCGCTCCCTGTAGCCGCGCTACTGCTACAGCAAAACAAAACACGCGGCCCGGCCCCCCGCACGCTCATCTCTCAATCGCCCCCCTCCGCCCGACGCCGGCAGCTGCAGTTAGGGTTTCTCCTCCGCCACCGCGCGCCACCGCCGCAGGTAATGCTCCTCCCCCCTCTCGCCGCCCCTCTGCTGCTCCTCCACCCTCTCGCCGCCCACTCTGTCGTCGCCCACGAGCTCTGGCCGGGCGCCTTTGGCCGACCGCCCTCAATCCCCTCGCCGGCCGCTGTCGTCGCCCCCTCTCGTAGGAAAGTCACCGGCCTTCCCCTCATTAGCACCCCCGACCGAGGTCACCATGCCATCCCCCCTCCTCGTCAGCACCCCCCGAGGGCTGCCCTACCTAGATGCAGCGAGGGCTTACGAATTTCATATGGATAACTAGATGCTTTTGTTTTTCTGTAATAAGTTATTTTTTGCAAAATGTAGGTGCCAATTAGTTGAAATGCTTTGGTAGGTGGTACCGTGATATGCTAGATATTGGTTTTGATACTAGTTTTTAGTTTGCAAGTGCTAAGTTAATCCCAATTAAATTTGCCACTTTTTTTTAATCAGTTATCTTAGGCAATATGGGCCAAATTAGATGAAATGTGTCTTGGTAGGTGGTCCCTTGATTTGGTAGATAACTTATTACAGATCTTAGGATTATACCTTTGGTAGGGGCCAAATAGTTTTTTTGGCAATAGGTGCCATCGAAATGCTTTCGTAGGTGATACCCTTGTCATCTTATATGTTACTAGATCTTAGGATTATAATTGTCCATCAAATTGCTTCGCGCGGAAGAATCTCTTCATCTAGAGATATTCCAGATGGTGTTAGTAAGCTAATTGAGAACTTGTTGGCTGTGAGTCTTGTTGGCTGATTTGGCATTTGCCTGCTAGCTGTTGGTTCTATTATATAAGGTGTTAGTAAGTTAATTGACAGATTGTTGTTTACTTTTTGGGATCGGGTTCCACTATGAAAATATAACTGAAGAAGAACCAAAAATATCACATGCTACTGTTTTTCTTTCCTGTGAAGTGGATCGTAATCCTTTGCTCATATTGCTTTAGGAAAATGGCGCCACCACCACCACCACCATGTCAACTGTGCAAGTCAAGGTGCGCCAGCAGCCTTGCAAATGGCAAGCTGTTCGACATCTACTTCCAGCCGAGTTTTTGTCATGCGGCGGTAAGAAGTTATATGAAATGTAACAACTATTTTATTTTTAGTGTTGGCATTACTGCATTGTGTCATTTTGCTTTTTTTACACAGATCGTCCCATGCAATGTGAGGTTGAAATTCAACAAGCTGACAGGAGACACTGTGACATTTGAGGCTCCTGGGGGCCGTACACTATGGAGGTCGAGAAAGGACGCAATATGTCGCAGATTGGAGGAGATGGATGGGCCCGTTTCCTCGCCCGCATGCGTCTTACTGGTGGTGAGTTGATCAGCTTCTCCTTCAGAGCAGAAAGACCCAAGCTGGCTCTCATTTATATCAACTTGGTGGAAGATGATGAAGATAATGAGGACCCACTCGATGAAGATGATGAGGACCCACTTCATGAAGCCATCGTAGCTCAAAGAATGAGGCTGAGCGAGGAGGAGGTGTGCAACCCATGGGACATAATTCCGCCACGTGATGACTTTGTCGGGGTGCCATTCGTGACCCGCCTGACAAGTACCATGGTCGATCGGCATGATATGGTATGTTATACTTACAAATGCAAATTACCGATGATATGCTTAGTGTAGAGTCCAATGATATGTTGTGTGGAATCTAGTCGATGATATGCTTTAGTGTAGAGTCCGATCAGATGCTTATTAGTGTAGAATCCAAGGAACTATTAATAGTGTAGATAATCCATATATACTTATTATTAGAATTCATGCTTAGTACAAATGTGTAGTACTGTGTCTTTTGACAGTGTAGAAATCTATACTTAATAGAAATATATTTGCAAAAGTATGTGCGAGACTATTTATTAATTGATATGTTTTTCTTATTCAGAAATTGCTAAAGAGCCTATATGTAAGTTGTGGTATCGAACCAGATGAAGAAGGCCCAGCTGGACTATGCCTTACCGCAAGGGGCTCCGTCACCACCTGTACTTACCACATGGACACGGACGGGCGCACACACTTAAACTCGGTTGGGTGGAAGAAATTCCTCATTGGCAAGAATCTTCGTGTTGGACAGGCCATCCTAATTACTATCAGGAACACCCACGCCCAGGCTGGCGGATGATGATCGTCGTCGATATCATCTAGAACTACATATGTGTGTGTGGCTATATCATCTAGAACTACATGTGATGATCGTCGTCGATATCATCTAGAACTACATATGATGATCATCGTTGATATCATCTAGAACTACATATGATGATCGTCATCGATATCACCTTGTACTGCTTGAGGATGCATGTTGACTATATATGAAATTGTTATCTAGTACTACCTCCGTTCCAAATTACTCGTCGTGGTTTTAGCTCAAATTTGAACTAAAACCACGACGAGTAATTTGGAACGGAGGGAATACTACCCAATACCTATAATGCTTTATGAAATTGATATCTAGTAGTACCTAGTATCTGGAAATTGCAGTTTATTGAAACTGAAACGGGGTAGGAAGCGGGGGGGAAATGATGAGAGATATAGCAGTAGCGCGGGGCTAGGAAAGCGCTACAGCTAACTAATAGTAGCGCGTTCTGGAAAAGTGCTGCTGTTATAGTCAATATTAGTAGGGCGAGTACAGACCGCGCTACTACTAATAATTAGCTGTAGCACCGTACTAGTAGCGCGGCTGCCCGCGCTGCTGATAGCCTCAAAACCCGCGCTACTACTAGGGTTTTCCCTAGTAGTGTAGACTAGTTCCAACTACTGTGACAGTCGTACGTCTGGTTGGAGCGGCTAGGTATTTAAACCTAAGGACACACAGTCCTCACCATATTCTCCTTGAGCTAAGGTCATACAGACCTCGCCCAATCACTCGTGGTAAGTCTTCAGGTGACTTCCAAACCTTCACAAACTCGGTCGCTCGGCGATCCACGATTTCCTTTTGGATGCTCTAGACCATGACGCCTAACCGTCTGGAGGATGCACAGTCCTCAAAGGTAACAAGCGTCGGTTCCACACATGAACAATCTCTTCAGTGATGCTCAATCACTTTGGGTTTGTAGGTGTTTGGGTTTGGGTTTTCCTCACTTGATGATTTTCGCTCAAAGTCCTCGGAGGATGGGATGCTCTCAATGACAAGTGTCCGTTTCTCTCGGAGCAGCCAACCAACTAGTGGTTGTAGGGAGCGGCTATTTATAGCCTAGGGAGCAGCCCGACATGATAAGACATAAATGCCCTTCAATGATATGACTGTTAGTTGGGAAGATATTTTGGGACAGCTGGCGCATAGCACAGCAACGGTCGGATATTTGAGTATCAAATTCCTCAGGGCTATCACGTTCCTCACTTGTAGGCAATCCGCACTGGCGAATTCCTAACTCCTCAGTCGGAAAAATTCCTCAGAGACCAAAAGATCTTCGTCTCTGTCACTGAAGAAATTGACTGAACTGTATGAGATTTCCAATGGCCTCACTCGAAAGGATTGGTAGGTGTAGGATTTCGAGACGAGCATCACTTGGAAACTTTTCCTTAGTTTTACCTCGACCCCCTTTAACAGTACGGTGTTTCCTATGACTCAATAAAGAGAAAACGAAACAACGAAAATAAAAGTCTTCACGCTTCCTATTCTTCGCATGAATACCAAGTCTTCACAGTCACACCAATTTCTTCACTTTCAAAGTCTTCGAAAAAAACAAAGTCTTTAGCTGAAGACATTCATTTTTAGGGGTCGACTTTCTCTGTAAATATCAAACTCCTCATTGACTTATAGACCTGTGTACACTCACAAACACATTTGTCCCTTAACCTATAAGTCTTCAATACACCAAAATCACTAAGGGGCACTAGATGCACTTACAATCTCCCATTTTTGGTGATTGATGACAATATAGGTTAAGTTTTCAATGGGGATAAACATATGAAGTGTAAATACTGATATTGAGGAATTTGAATGCAAGATATAGAAGAACTCCCTCTGAAGCTGTGCATATTTGAGGAATTTGCTTTGAATAGCAAATGCACATTGTAGAGTAGAATCATGGAGATCTCCCCCTATATCTTGTAATTCATACACGCATTTAACATATGATATGAAGAATTTGAAATGCATGATGAAATTGTTGGGGAACGTAGTAATTTCAAAAAAATTCCTACGCACACACATGATCATGGTGATGCATAGCAACGAGAGGGGAGAGTGTTGTCCACGTACCCTCGTAGACCGAAAGCGAAAGCGTTAGCACAACGCGGTTGATGTAGTCGTACGTCTTCACGATCCGACCGATCAAGTACCGAACGTACGGCACCTCCGAGTTCAGCACACGTTCAGCTCGATGACGTCCCTCGAAATCCGATCCAACCGAGCTTTGAGGGAGAGTTCCGTCAGCACGACGGCGTGGTGACGATGATGATGTTCTACCGACGCAGGGCTTCGCCTAAGCACCGCTATGATATTATGGAGGTGGATTATGGTGGAGGGGGGCACCGCACACGGCGAAGAGATCAAGAGATCAATTGTTGTGTCTCCAAGGGGTGCCCTCCTCCCTGTATATAAAGGAGTGGAGGAGGGGGAGGGCCGGCCCTCTCTATGGCGCGCCCCAGGAGGAGTCCTACTCCCACCGGGAGTAGGATTCCCGCCCTTCCAAGTAGTAGGAGTAGGAGTCAAGGAAAGGGGAGAGAGAAGAGAAGGAAGGAGGGGGCGCAGCCCCTCCCCCTAGTCCAATTCGGACTAGGCCTTGGGGGGGCGCCCAGCCTCTCCTCTCTCTTTCCCCTAAAGCCCAATAAGGCCCATATACTCCCCGGCGAATTCCCGTAACTCTCCGGTACTCCGAAAAATACCCGAATCACTCAGAACCTTTCCGATGTCCGAATATAGTCGTCCAATATATCGATCTTTACGTCTCGACCATTTCGAGACTCCTCGTCATGTCCCCGATCTCATCCGGGACTCCGAACTACCTTCGGTACATCAAAACACATAAACTCATAATATAACCGTCATCGAACTTTAAGCGTGCGGACCCTACGGGTTCGAGAACAATGTAGACATGACCGAGACACGTCTCCGGTCAATAACCAATAGCGGAACCTAGATGCTCATATTGGCTCCCACATATTCTACAAAGATCTTTATCGGTCAAACCGCATAACAACATGCGTTGTTCCCTTTGTCATTGGTATGTTACTTGCCCGAGATTCGATCGTCGGTATCTTAATACCTAGTTCAATCTCGTTACTGGCAAGTCTCTTTACTCGTTCCGTAATACATCATCCCGCAACTAACTCATTAGTTACAATGCTTGCAAGGCTTATAATGATGTGCATTACTGAGTAGGCCCAGAGATACCTCTCCGACAATCGGAGTGACAAATCCTAATCTCGAAATACGCCAACCCAACAAGTACCTTCGGAGACACCTGTAGAGCACCTTTATAATCAACCAGTTACGTTGTGACGTTTGGTAGCACACAAAGTGTTCCTCCGGTAAACGGGAGTTGCATAATCTCATAGTCACAGGAACATGTATAAGTCATGAAGAAAGCAATAGCAGAATACTAAACGATCAAGTGCTAAGCTAACGGAATGGGTCAACTCAATCACATCATTCTCCTAATGATGTGATCCCGTTAATCAAATGATAACTCATGTCTATGGCTAGGAAACATAACCATCTTTGATCAACGAGCTAGTCAAGTAGAGGCATACTAGTGACACTCTGTTTGTCTATGTATTCACACAAGTATTATGTTTCCGGTCACTACAATTCTAGCATGAATAATAAACATTTATCATGAAATAAGGAAATAAATAATAACTTTATTATTGCCTCTAGGGCATATTTTCTTCAGTCTCCCACTTGCACTAGAGTCAATAATCTAGATCACATCGCCATGTGATTTAACATCAATAGTTCACATCACCATGTGATTAACACCCATAGTTCACATCGTCATGTGACCAACACCCAAAGGGTTTACTAGAGTCAATAATCTACTTCACATCGCTATGTGATTAACACCAAAAGAGTACTAAGGTGTGATCATGTTTTGCTTGTGAGAGAAGTTTAGTCAACGGGTCTGCCATATTCAGATCCGTATGTATTTTGCAAATTCCGATGTCTACAATGCGCTGCACGGAGCTACTTTAGCTAATTGCTCCCACTTTCAATATGTATCCAGATGAAGACTTAGAGTCATCTGTATCAGTGCCAAAACTTGTATCGACGTAACCCTTTACAACGAACCTTTTGTCACCTCCATAATCGAGAAATATATCCTTATTCCACTAAGGATAATTTTGACCGCTGTCCAGTGATCTACTCCTAGATCACTATTGTACTCACTTGCCAAAATCAGTGTAGGGTATACAATAGATCTGGTACATAGCATGGCATACTTTATAGAACCTATGGCTGAGGCATAGGGAATGACTTTCATTTTCTTTCTATCTTCTGCCGTGGTCGGGCTTTGAGTCTTACTCAATTTCACACCTTGTAACACAGGCAAGAACTCTTTCTTTGACTGTTCCATTTTGAACTACTTCAAAATCTTGTCAAGGTATGTACTCATTGAAAAAACTTATCAAGCATTTTGATCTATCTCTATAGATCTTGATGCTCAATATGTAAGCAGCTTCACCGAGGTCTTTCTTTGAAAAACTCCTTTCAAACACTCCTTTTTGCTTTGCAGAATAATTCTACATTATTTCTGATCAACAATATGTCATTCACATATACTTATCAGAAATGTTGTAGTGCTCCCACTCACTTTCTTGTAAATACAGGCTTCACCGCAAGTCTGTATAAAACTATATGCTTTGATCAACTCATCAAAGCGTATATCGCTGGAGTTTGCACATTTTGTTAACACCTTTAGGATCGACAAAACCTTCTGGTTGCATCATATACAACTCTTCTTTAATAAATCCATTAAGGAATGCAGTTTTGTTTATCCATTTGCCAGATTTCATAAAATGCGGCAATTGCTAACATGATTCGGACAAACTTAAGCATAGATACGAGTGAGGAACTCTCATCATAGTCAACACCTTGAACTTGTCGAAAACCTTTTGCGACAATTCTAGCTTTGTAGATAGTAACACTACTATCAGCGTCCGTCTTCGTCTTGAAGATCCATTTAATCTCAATGGCTCGCTGATCATTGGGCAAGTCAATCAAAGTCCATACTTTGTTCTCATACATGGATCCCATCTCAGATTTCATGGCCTCAAACCATTTCACGGAATCTGGGCTCATCATCGCTCCCTCATAGTTCGTAGGTTCGTCATGGTCAAGTAACATGACCTCCAGAACAGGATTACCGTACCACTCTGTTGCAGAACGTACTCTGGTTGACCTACGAGGTTCGGTAGTAACTTGATCTGAAGTTTAATGATCATCATCATTAACTTCCTCACTAATTGGTGTAGGCATCACTGGAACAGATTTCTGTGATGAACAACTTTCCAATTCGGGAGAAGGTACAATTACCTCATCAAGTTCTACTTTCCTCCTACGCACTTCTTTCGAGAGAAACTCCTTCTCTAGAAAGGATCCATTCTTAGCAACGAATGTCTTGCCTCCGGATCTGTGATAGAAGGTGTACCCAACAGTCTCCTTTGGGTATCCTATGAAGACACATTTCTCCGATTTGGGTTCGAGCTTATCAGGATGAAACTTTTTCACATAAGCATCGCAACCCCAAACTTTAAGAAACGACAACTTGGGTTTCTTGCCAAACCACAGTTCATAAGGTGTCGTCTCAACGGATTTTGATGGTGCCCTATTTAACGTGAATGCAGCTGTCTCTAATGCATAACCCCAAAACTATAGTGGTAAATCGGTAAGAAACATCATAGATTGCACTATATCCAATAAAGTACGGTTATGACGTTTGGACGCACCATTACGCTGTGGTGTTCCAGATGGCGTGAGTTGCGAAACTATTCCGCATTGTTTCAAATGAAGACCAAACTCGTAACTCAAATATTTGTCTCCGCGATTAGATCGTAGAAACATTATTTTCTTGTCACGATGATTTTCCACTTCACTCTGAAATTCTTTGAACTTTTCAAATGTTTCAGACTTATGTTTCATCAAGTAGATATACCCATATATGCTCAAATCATTTGTGAAGGTCAGAAAATAACGATACTTGCCGTGAGTCTTAACACTCATCGGACCGCATACATCAGTATGTATTATTTCCAATAAGTCAGTTGCTCGCTCCATTGTTCCAGAGAACGGAGTCTTAGTCATCTTACCCATGAGGCATGGTTCGCAAGCATCAAGTGATTCATAATCAAGTGATTCCAAAAACCCATCAGAATGGAGTTTCTTCATGCGCTTTACACCAATATGACCTAAACGGCAGTGCCACAAATAAGTTGCACTATCATTATTAACTTTGCATCTTTTAGCTTCAATATTATGAATATGTGTATCACTACAATCGATATCCAACAAACCATTTTCATTGGGTGTATGACCATAGAAGGTTTTTATTCATGTAAACAGAACAACAATTATTCTCTAGCTTACGTGAATAACCGTATTGCAATAAACATGATCCAATCATATTCATGCTCAACGAAAACACTAAATAACATTTATTTTTAGGTTCAACACTAATCCCGAAAGTATAGGGAGTGTGCGATGATGATCATATCAATCTTGGAACCACTTCCAATACACATCGTCACTTCACCCTTAACTAGTTTCTGTTCATTCTGCAACTCCCGTTTCGAGTTACTAATCTTAGCAACTGAACTAGTATCAAATACTGAGGGGTTGCTATAAACACTAGTAAGGTACACATCAATAACATGTATATCAAATATACCTTTGTTCACTTTGCCATCCTTCTTATCCGCCAAATACTTGGGGTAGTTCCGCTTCCAGTGACCAGTCCCTTTGCAGTAGATGCACTTAGTCTCAGGCTTAGGTTCAGACTTGGGCTTCTTCACTCGAGCAGCAACTTGCTTGCCATTCTTCTTTAAGTTCCCCTTCTTCCCTTTGCCCCTTTTCTTGAAACTAGTGGTCTTGTTAATCATCAACACTTGATGCTCTTTCTTGATTTCTACCTTCATCGATTTCATCATCATGAAAAGCTCGGGAATCTTTTTCGTCATCCCTTGCATACTATGGTTCATCACGAAGTTCTACTAACTTGGTGATGGTGACTAGAGAACTCTGTCAATCACTATTTTATCTGGAAGATTAACTCCCACTTGATTCATGCGATTGTAGTACCCAGACAATCTAAGCACATGCTCACTGCTTGAGCTTATTCTCCTCCATCTTTTAGCTATAGAACTTGTTGGAGACTTCATATCTTTCAACTCGGGTATTTGCTTGAAATATTAACTTCAACTACTGGAACATCTCATATGGTCCATGACGTTCAAAACGCCTTTGAAGTCCCGATTCTAAGGCGTAAAGCATGGTACACTAAACTATCAAGTAGTCATCCTATCGAGCTTGCCAAACGTTCATAACGTCTGCATTTGCTCCTGCAATCGGTCTATCACCTAGTGGTGCATCAAGGACATAATTCTTCTGTGCAGCAATGAGGATAATCCTTAGAACACGGATCCAATCCGCATTATTGCTACTAACATCTTTCAACTTAGTTTTCTCTAGGAACATATCAAAATAAAACAGGGGAGCTAAACGCGAGCTATTGATCTACAACATAGATATGCTAATACTACCAGGACTAAGTTCATGATAAATTTAAGTTCAATTAATCATATTACTTAAGAATTCCCACTTAGATAGACATCCCTCTAATCCTCTAAGTGATCACGTGATCCATATCAACTAAACCATAACCGATCATCACGTGAAATGGAGTAGCTTTCAATGGTGAACATCACTATGTTGATCATATCTACTATATGATTCATGATCGACCTTTCGGTCTCAGTGTTCCGAGGCCATATCTGCATATGCTAGGCTCGTCAAGTTTAACCTGAGTATTCTGCGTGTGCAAAACTGGTTTGCACCCGTTGTAGATGGACGTAGAGTTTATCACACCCGATCATCACGTGGTGTCTGGGCACGACGAACTTTGGCAACGGTGCATACTCAGGGAGAACACTATTATCTTGAAATTTAGTGAGAGATCATCTTATAATGCTACCGTCAATCAAAGCAAGATAAGATGCATAAAAGATAAACATCACATGCAATCAATATAAGTGATATGATATGGCCATCATCATCTTGTGCTTGTGATCTCCATCTCCGAAGCACCGTCATGATCACCATCGTCACCGGCACGACACCTTGATCTCCATCGTAGCATCGTTGTCGTCTCGCGAACTTATGCTTCTACGACTATCACTACCGCTTAGTGATAAAGTAAAGCATTAAAGGGCGTTTGCATTGCATACAATAAAGCGACAACCATATGGCTCCTGCCAGTTGCCGATAACTTGGTTACAAAACATGATCATCTCATACAATAAAATATAGCATCATGCCTTGACCATATCACATCACAACATGCCCTGCATAAACAAGTTAGACGTCCTCTACTTTGTTGTTGCAAGTTTTACGTGGCTGCTACGGGCTTAGCAAGAACCGTTCTTACCTACGCATCAAAACCACAACGATAGTTTGTCAAGTTGGTGTTGTTTTAACCTTCTAGAGGACCGGGCGTAGCCACACTCGGTTCAACTAAAGTTGGAGAAACTGACACCCACCAGCCACCTGTGTGCAAAGCACGTCGGTAGAACCAGTCTCGCGTAAGCGTACGCGTAATGTCGGTCCGGGCCGCTTCATCCAACAATACCGCCGAACCAAAGTATGACATGCTGGTAAGTAGTATGACTTATATCGCCCACAACTCACTTGTGTTCTACTCGTGCATATGACATCTACGCATAAAACCAGGCTCGGATGCCACTTTCGGGGAACGTAGTAATTTCAAAAAAATTCCTACGCACACACAGGATCATGGTGATGCATAGCAACGAGAGGGGAGAGTGTTGTCCACGTACCCTCGTAGACCGAAACCGGAAGCGTTAGCACACGTGGTTGATGTAGTCGTACGTCTTCACGATCCGACCGATCAAGTACCGAACGCATGACACCTCCGAGTTCAGCACACGTTCAGCTCGATGACATCCGTCGAACTCAGATCCAGCCGAGCTTTGAGGGAGAGTTCCGTCAGCACGACGGCGTGGTGACGATGATGATGTTCTACCGACGCAGGGCTTCGCCTAAGCACCGCTACGATATTATCGAGGCGGATTATGGTGGAGGGGGGCACCGCACACGGCTAAGAGATCAAGAGATCAATTGTTGTGTCTCCAAGGGGTGCCCTCCTCCCCGTATATAAAGGAGTGGAGGAGGGGGAGGGCCGGCCCTCTCTATGGCGTGCCCTAGGAGGAGTCCTACTCCCACCGGGAGTAGGATTCCCCCCTTCCAAGTAGTAGGAGTAGGAGTCAAGGAAAGGGGAGAGAGAAGAGATGGAAGGAGGGGGCGCAGCCCCTCCCCCTAGTCCAATTCGTACTAGGCCTTGGGGGGGGGGGGCGCCCAGCCTCTCCTCTCTCTTTCCCCTAAAGCCCAATAAGGCCCATATACTCCCCGGCGAATTCCCATAACTCTCCGGTACTCCGAAAAATACCCGAATCACTCGGAACCTTTCCGATGTCCGAATATAGTCGTCCAATATATCGATCTTTACGTCTCGACCATTTCGAGACTCCTCGTCATGTCCCCGATCTCATCCGGGACTCCGAACTACCTTCGGTACATAAAAACACATAAACTCATAATATAACCGTCATCGAACTTTAAGCGTGCGGACCCTACGGGTTCGAGAACAATGTAGACATGACCGAGACACGTCTCCGGTCAATAACCAATAGCGGAACCTGGATGCTCATATTGGCTCCCACATATTCTACGAAGATCTTTATCGGTCAAACCGCATAACTACATACGTTGTCCCCTTTGTCATCGGTATGTTACTTGCCCGAGATTCGATCGTTGGGATCTCAATACCTAGTTCAATCTCGTTACCGGTAAGTCTCTTTACTCGTTCCGTAATACATAGTCCCGCAACTAACTCATTATTTACAATGCTTGCAAGGCTTATAGTGATGTGCATTACTGAGTGGGCCCAGAGATACCTCTCCGACAATCGGAGTGACAAATCCTAATCTCGAAATACGCCAACCCAACAAGTACCTTCGGAGACACCTGTAGAGCACCTTTATAATCACCCAGTTATGTTATGACGTTTGGTAGCACACAAAGTGTTCCTCCGGTAAACGGGAGTTGCATAATCTCATAGTCACATGAACATGTATAAGTCATGAAGAAAGCAATAGCAGAATACTGAACGATCAAGTGCTAAGCTAACCGAATGGGTCAAGTCAATCACATCATTCTCCTAATGATGTGATCCCGTTAATCAGATGACAACTCATGTCTATGGCTAGGAAACATAACCATCTTTGATCAACAAGCTAGTCAAGTAGAGGCATACTAGTGACACTCTGTTTGTCTATGTATTCACACAAGTATTATGTTTTCGGTTAATACAATTCTAGCATGAATAATAAGCATTTATCATGAAATAAGGAAATAAATAATAACTTTATTCTTGCCTCTAGGGCATATTTCCTTTAGAAATATGGTGACTGATGTAATTCTGCATGTGTGCATTAACATAATTGAGGAAATAGCATGCAGAAAAACAGAGCAAAAGTATCAGACCACCATAGGAGTTATGTTTACAACTCGATCCAACAAATACTTCAGAAGAACGAGAGTTGTAACTTAACAAAAAAACGCCCATATATAGAGACCCGTTTGAAGACTAACTCAAATTTCTCCCCCTTTGTCATCAAATGACCAAAAGGGACGAAAAATGAGGACTAACGCCCCTGAAGAATATCACTACGATGTCGATGGAGGAGCACCAGCATTGTTGGGGTCGTCCGTTGAAGTAGGGCCTGCCGCAGTGTCGTTCAAGTCTTCGGCTTCATCCGTCTCGCGCGATGAAGAATATGAACTGGCAACCAAGTGAGGAACTTTGACCTTCTTGAATTTCTTCAAAGGTGGCTGAGATCAGTCAAAGTCCTGTTGGAAGCCCATCTGCTTGAGGTCTTCATCAGCGTAGAGGTGAGACAATATGGCCCAAGTGCGATCAAAAACTTCATGTAAGTAGTAATGGTTCTTCTTCACAGTGTTTTGCGTGATCGTCATGTTCTGAAGAATTGAACCGAACTGGCGCTTGACCCACTTGTGGTTGCGATCGACCTTCTGATGAAGACTGAGGAGAAGCTCATGATCAGTCATCGCTCGTGGTGCAGTGGCTTGAGGAAATTGCTTTGAAGCATTTGCGGCAGTGTCATGTGTGGCAGAGTCATCATTGGTGGAATATGAAGCAGCTTTGTGAAACTGTCCATCCAATGGACGAGTGCCTTCATCAATAAGAGCGGCCTTGCCCTTCTCATCAGCTGAGGAAATAGTCCTTTTGAGGACTTCAATTGGGGGCAAATAGCTGAGATGATTTCGAAAATATGCCTTGTAGTTGATTGAAGACCTTGATCCGATGAATCTCATGATCCAGGGAGCGTAAGGCTTCAATTCAAATGGCGATAGAGCTACATTTGCCAAAGTCCTCATGAAGAAATCGTGGTAGTTGATAGGAATACCATGTATGATGTTGAATAGCAGATTCTTCATGATGCCAACAACCTCTTCTTTATCAGAGTTGTGGCCCTTGATTGGGCTGAGGGTTTTGGTCAATATTCTGTACACTGTCCTTGGCACATATAGCAGTTCCTTGGCGAGGAATTTGGTCCTTGGAGCTTGGCCTGGCTTCAAAGGCTTCATCAGCACTTGCATCAGATGGTTGGAGAGCTCAGGTTCAGCATAGATGAGCCTTGCACCTTCAGGGGGCGGACTGACTGGGACGACGTGAAGCAATTCAGAGGCCGGAGCTTTATAGTGAGTGTTTTCAGTCATCCAGTCCAGCACCCATGAATTGACATCTTCGACACATCCAGTGATGTGCAAAGTGGCATAGAACTGAAGAATGAGTCCTTCATTCTAGTCGCAGATGTCGGTGTAGAGGTTGAGCAGCCCAGCGTCATGAAGAGCACTGAGGACTGGGGTGAAGCACGGTAGAGACTCCATATCCACATGAGGAAGTTGCTCATGGTCAAATACTTTGTCCTTAATTATCAACAATAGCGAGGAATAGAAGTTCATCTAGCCACCAGTCCAAAAGCGCTTGCAACGAAGTCGAGCAACATCATAAGGATTGTAGTCGGTGAAGAAAATATGCTCAGCAAAGAAGTCATCAGCTTTGAACTTCTGCTTCTTGGAGTGAGGATTCTGTGGCTTGGGCTGAAGATTAGCAGTTGATGTCTTTACAGCCTCTTGAAGCACAGACTCTGGAGCCACAGGCTGAGGAATATCAAAAGGAGTGTTATAAGCAGCAGCCTTGGCCTCCATTTCTTCAGCAACATTTGTATCAGCGCTAGTGGCTGGAACTTCTTTAGGAATAGATAGAAGTGAAGCTTGATGTTCTTCAGAGCCCATATGAATTTCTTTAGTTTGGACAGGGGACTGGGGAATTTGTTGCAGAGGAGTGGTCAGTGGTGAATTGGAATGGTGACTTTCCCAGTAGTCATCATTCAGAATCGGCGTTGTAGACCCAATATCCACATCCTCATCTTCTTCATCTATTTCTTCAACGCCTGCCTCTTCAGCTGTGAACTGAGGAATGGGAAATGATACCAGAGGAGTTGAAGGGATATCATCCACTTCAATTTCTTCATCCAACTGCTCAGACGTAGCAGCAGAAGGATCGTCTTCATTAGATTCATTGGGAATCACACATTCCTCACCAAAGGGAATAATCTCCTTTGATGGCATGCTTGATTGGGGAACAACATCTATTGTGTTTGCATAAGAGCTCGTGAAAGTCTTCACTTTCTTCGGAGCCGAAGACTCTGAGGATGCAGATGCTTTCCTTTTCTTCACAGCTGCCCTCTCTGCAGCCTTGGTCTTCTTCGCTTCTGATGCAGAAGGAAGATCAGTACTTGTTGTCTGGCCAGGAGGAGCAGAGGAAATTGTTTCAATTTCTTCAGGCGCAACTGATGTAGTTGCCCTGGCATGTTCAGCTTCATCAGGCTCAATAGCAGATGCTTCAACTGGCCTGGCTTGCTCTTCAGGCGCAACAATAGAGGTTGCCCTGGCAGTTTCTTCAGTGGCTGTTATTTCTTCATCAGCCCTGGTGCTTTCAGAATCATCAACATCCTGATTTTCATCAACTGTGCTTGCATGTTCTTCAGTAGGCTGAGCAGATGCTTTAGCCTGAGGAATTTCACGTTGCGTTGAAGCTGCAACATTTGAGGTAAATCCCTTCGCCATTCTGATGAATCTGACTTTGGCTCCTAGCCAATCTGCACGGTATGCGTTAAATTCATCACTGAGTGCTTTGATCTCAGTTTGCATAGTCACAAGTTCCTCATGAGACATTTTCACAACATTTTTCTTCAAAAAACACTCCTTTCTGTACTGAGCTTTCTTCACTTGCGTGGCCTTTTCAAATTTCCATTTTTCTTCACCTATGAAGGCAGTCAACATGTGACTTTGGCTAGGTGTGAGATTGAAATCAGGCATAGGAGTGTTAGGGTTCTTGTGCCAGAGATCTATGAAGTCTAGGATCAACTTGGGATCCAGCATAAGAGGCACATTACTGCCTTTGGCTCTAGCGGCCCTTTGTTGTCTGTCTCTGATGATTTCAGCCAATTCTTCATCACCAGTTTCGTCTTCACTAGACGGCACTTGGAAGGCAACCTACTTCTTGTGAGGACTTGGCCTCGAGCCACGGTCAGCAGTAGCCATTTTCTTCAGCAAGGTCGGAGCCGTTGAGGATTGTGGAGGAGCTGAAGAACTTGCAGAAACTCCTGAATCAATTGATATGACAATGGTCCTTTGGCAAGAGGCGAGATGCACAGGTGCTGAGGACTTGGCAGCAATAGCTAAGGATTTTGCAATGGGAACTGGAGTTGCTTTGGAGGAGGTGGCGTGAGGCACTGGCTGTGAGGGCTTTGAAGAACTTGGCCGTGAGGGCATTGCTAAGGAACTAGGCTTGTGAGCAGGCTTCTTGGGCATAGCCTTCTTGGGCTTGCTAGCAGAGGCCTCAGCAGCGGCAACAGCAGAATCTTCATTGAATTTCTTCACTGCTTCTTTGGCCATTTTGGCCAACTTGGCTTGCCGCTTCGCCCACTCCTTGGGAAATTCATCACCTCTTCTGATGCTAGAGGGATCAGCTTATTGGCCTGGTGCCAATGGAGGCCTTGGGCATGGAGGGTGTACTGCGAATTTCTTCATGTACTTGGGAGTCACATATCTGTACTCTCTCCATTCTCTGGCCAATCTCCTCTCTATCCTCTGTATGCGCACCTTGCGCTGATTCTTGTTTTCCTTGCCATATTTTGCTTCATCAGGAGTGCAATATTCCTCATAAAGGTCATCAGGAATTTCAAACGCAGTATTTGCTTCTGGTCTCTTTTCTCCCTTCTGAGGTCTTTTGCCTTCAGTCATTTTCTTCAACTGAGGATTTTGAACAATCGAATTTTCTGATGAGGTATGCAATTTGTCTTCGAGGAACGTTGCAAATGAGTTAAGTTGATGAGAACCTAGAGATTCAGCAGCGGACATGTGTACCTGTGAAGAGAGTATAGGTGTGAAGAATTTGGAGAGGTCATATGCGTTCTCAGAGGTTTTTCAAAAGAAACAAGTTTGAGGAATTTTACCAGGAGTGTCTTGAGGAATTTCACTAAGCGGTCTTTAACTTAGGTTCCAGAGTTGTATAGATTGAAAATCCACACAATTGCGGAATCTTGAAGAACAACGTTTCTTAGAGAAACAAATCAAGAGCAGATGCAACTGTGGTGTTTAAGAGTGTGGAAGTTGAAGAATAAACACCTTTTGAAGATTTTGTGGAAATCATCAGAATCAACAAGGGCAGTAAAAATAGATTTTATTTACCCTTGACAAAGAACATGACGAACTGGGAGTGGAAGTTGAGAAGTTCGACCGTTCAGATCTTCCACGCCCTAACTTGGCGGCGGAAAACAGCTACGGCGGCGGCGGAGTGAACATTTCCGCGGCCTGCATGAGTACGACAGCGACGAGGTCGAGGCAGTGAAGCTCTTCCTCACCCGCGATGATGGAAAGTAGTGCCGATGCTAGGTCAGAGAGCTCGAGCGAGGGGAGTGAGGTCGAGCGGGGTAAATGCGGTCTGAGGAGGTTAAGGGGTATTATAGCCGAGGTGAAAAACCGCTCGCCAAGGAAAATGGATGAACGTGCCCCTGACCCTTCTCATCCTAGCGACATGTGTCACCCATGTACTGTGAAGTGGAGATCGTGTTAGATCGTGGGTGAATAGAATACTCTTATCGTGGGATGCAGAACGGTTTGAGCGACAAAAGCCGAAAATTTAGACAAGAATATTTTTAAAGCTTCATTCGCAAATTCTTCAGCTGACAAGGACACAGTGAAGATTTTGAACGGGTTTCAAATAGAACGCACATGAAGAATTTGTGAACAGACTGGGTTGAGTTTAACATAGAGGGGAAGGGTTCGATCACATTCACTTAGCAGAGAAGTCAACTTGAAGAATTAACATTAAGTGAATGCTGTAGAGGACAGAAAACTCAAATATATATATATAGTCAAAGAAGAACACAGTCGGAAAGAGTGAAGACAATGCAAAGATTAAGAATTTGAACAACTGAGGAGATTCAAAACTGAAGAAAAACTCAAATTGAAGATTTTCAACTTTTGTTGGTGGCGTGACCCACCGTATAAGATTGATGATTTCAGATGCCCCGTACAATTGTCATAGGGCTCTGAGAATCAAATTATTCGTTAATTTCTTCACACTTAGAGGGTTAGTCCTCATTCATTGAAGAAAAAACGTTACTTCGTGTGTTGCACATCTAAGTCATCAATTTAGCATAAGTGTTAGGATGTGTGTCCTTTTCAAAGAACATTCGAAGATTCTAACATATTTAGCTCACACCGCAACTTGCTAAATCTCTTCTCATCCAAGGTATTTTGAAGATATCGGCTAGCTGTTCTTCAGTCTTCACGTGCTCGATAGAGATGTCGCCATTCAACACATGATCTCGAAGAAAATGATGACGAATCTGAATGTGCTTTGTCTTCGAGTGCTGAACTGGGTTATGAGCAATCTTGATGGCACTCTCATTGTCACAGAAGAGTGGCACATTCTTCACGTTGATGCCGTAGTCCTTGAGTGTTTGCTCCATCCATAGCAATTGAGCACAGCACGAACCAGCATCAATGTACTCAGCTTGAGCAGTAGAGAGTGATACGCAGTTCTGCTTCTTCGAGGACCAACATACCATAGATCGTCCGAGGAAATGGCATGTGCCTGATGTTGACTTGCGGTCCACACGATAACCGGTATAGTTAGAGTCAGAATATCCAATGAGATCAAAAACCGTGCCCTTGGGATACCATAATCCAAGTGTTGGAGTGTGAGCTAGATATCGAAGAATATGCTTCACAGCCTTATGGTGTGATTTCTTCGGTGTAGCTTGAAAAACGGGCACACATGCAAACACTAAGCATAATATCTGGCCTAGATGCACATAGATACAATAAAGAGCCAATCATGGAGCGGTATACCTTTTGATCGAAGTCAATACCATTTTCATCAGTGCATAGATGGCCATTTGTGGGCATAGGGATTTTGACGCCTTTGCAATCTTGCATGCCAAATTTCCTCAATACATCCTTGAGGTATTTCTCTTGAGAAATGAAGATGCCATTGCGTTGTTGACGAATTTTAAGACCTAAGAAGAATTTCAATTCTCCCATCATAGACATTTGATATTCCTCACTCATCGTATAGCCAAATTCGTCACTGTAACGTTGGTCGGTACAACCAAAGATAATATCATCAACATATATTTGGCACACGAATAATTCATCATCATAGGTTTTGTTGAAAAGAGTTGGGTCAAGTGAACCGGGTTTGAAGCCTTTCTTCATGAGGAATTCCTTCAAAGTATCATACCATGCCCGAGGGGCTTGCTTGAGGCCATAGAGGGCCTTGTTGAGTCTGAAGACTTTGTCAGGATGCTTTGGATCTTCAAAACCTGGGGGTTGAGCAACATATACTTCTTCCTCAAGCTTACCATTGAGGAATGCACTTTTCACATCCATTTGATATAAGATGATATTATGATGGTTAGCATAAGCAAGCAATACGTGAATAACCTCAAGTCTAGCAACAGGTGCAAAAGTTTCATCGAAATCAATTCCTTCAACCTGTGTGTAGCCTTGAGCTACAAGCCGTGCTTTATTCCTCACCACAAGGCCATTTTCATCTTTCTTTTTGCGGTAGATCCATTTGGTGCCGATGATATTGTGCTTGCGTGGGTCTGGTCGCTTAACAAGTTCCCAGACATTGTTGAGTTCGAACTGATGTAATTCCTCTTGCATTGCTTGAATCCACTCAGGCTCCAAAAATGCCTCATCTACTTTGGCGGGCTCTGTGATAGAGACAAAAGCAAAGTGCCCACAAAAGTTAGACAAATGTGAAGCCCTTGAGCGTGTGAGAGGACCTGGTGCGTTGATGTCGTCGATGATTTTCTCAATTTGCACTTCATTTGCGACGCGAGGATGAGCCGGTTGAGGACGTTGATTGGGCTCAGCATTTTCTTGAGAGCCATTTTCCTCAGGTGCACCAGCATGATGTTCTTCACGTTCTGGATTGACTTCTTCAGCAGATTCTTCGGTAGGAATGACATCCTCAATAGCCTTGAACTTAATGGATTCCTCAGGAGACAGTTCATCTATCACAGGAGGTAGGTGCTCTCTTTGCGAGCCGTTAGTTTCATCGAACCGCACATCTATAGTTTTAACAACCTTGTGGTGAACGGTGTTGAAAACTCTGTAGGTGTGTGAGTTCTTTGCATAACCAAGCATAAAACCTTCATGTGCTTTCAGTGCAAATTTAGAATTGTGATGAGGATCTCTAATCCAACATTTAGCACCGAAGACTTTGAAATAACTCACATTGGGTTTCTTGTCAGTGGGGAGTTCATATGAGGTCTTTTTGAAGAATTTGTGAAGATATACCCTGTTGATGATGTGGCACACAGTATCGATTGCCTCAGGCCAGAAGCGAGGAGGCGTCTTGTATTCATCAAGCATAGTGCGAGCCATCTCAAAAAGAGTTTCTTGCACTCCACGATGCCATTTTGCTGAGGAGTATAAGGAGTAGATAACTCGTGAGTAATACCAAGTTCATCAAGATAGTCATCAAGACCAGTATTCTTGAACTCAGTCCCATTGTCACTACGGATGTGCTTGATCTTCACTCCAAAGTTTGTTGAAGCCCTCGAGGAAAATCGTTTGAAGACTTCATGCACTTCAGTTTTGTAAGTGATGATATGCACCCATGTGTAACGAGAATAGTCATCAACAATAAAAAAGCCATATAAAGATGCAGCACTGGTGAATGTGGCATAGTGAGTAGGGCCAAAGAGATCCATGTGAAGAAATTCAAATGGACGAGTGGTAGTCATGATAGTCTTTGAGGGATGCTTGGCCTTGGTCATCTTTCCAGCTTCACAAGCTCCACATAGGTGATCCTTGAGGAATTTGACTCCCTCAATGCCAATGGCATGCTTCTTCTTCACGAGCGTGTGCAAGTTCCTGATAACCCACAAGTATAGGGGATCAATTGTAGCCTCTTTCGATAAGTAAGAGTGTCGAACCCAACGAGGAGCTAAAGGTAGAAAAAATATTCCCTCAAGTTCTATCGACCACCGATACAACTCTACACACGCTTAACGTTCGCTTTACCTAGAACAAGTATGAAACTAGAAGTACTTTGTAGGTGTTGTTGGATAGGTTTGCAAGAATATAAAGAGCACGTAAATAAAAACTAGGGGCTGTTTAGATAAAGACACACTAAATTTAGTATAGCGAGTGTGGAAAAGTGGTGGTAGGAGTTGCGAAATTGTCCCTAAGCAATTGACTACGTTACTAGACCGATAGCAAGTTTTATGTGGGAGAGGCCACTGCTAGCATGTCATCCCTGACTTGGAATTCTATGCACTTATGATTGGAACTATTAGCAAGCATCCGCAACTACTAACGTTCATGAAGGTAAAACCCAACCATAGCATTAAGATATATTGGTCCCCCTTCAATCCCGTATGCATCAATTTCTATGCTAGGTTGAAGCTTCTGTCACTCTTGACCTCCAATACATAGTCCTATCAACATACAACTAACCCTATGGTGTGATCCACGCGCGCGCTCATATGATGGGCACCAAAGGACAGCAACATAACCACAAGAGAATTAAACCAATCATAGCAATTCACCAATTACCGATAGGACAACGAAAATCTACTCAGACATCATAGGCTGGCAACACATCATTGGATAATAATATGAAGCATAAAGCACCATATTCAAGTAGAGGGTACAGACGGTGGCGGGAGAGTGGACCGCTATAGATAGATGGGGGAAGGTGATGAAGATGTTGGTGAAGATGACAGAGGTGTTGGTGTAGATTGCGGTGACGATGATGGCCCCGGCGGCGTTCCGGCGCCACCGGGAGAGAGGGGGAGAGAGCCCCCCTTCTTCTTCTTGTTGTTCTTCTTCCTTGACCTTCTCCCGAGATGGGAGAAGGGTTTCCCCTCTGGTCCATGGCCTCCATGGCATGGGAGTGGCGAGAGCCCCTCCGAGATTGGATCTATCTCTCTGTTTCTGTGCTCCAGATTCTGGCATTTCACCGTTTCTTATATTCCCGGAGATCCGTAACTCTGATTGGGCTGAAATTTGGACACGATTTCTATCCGGATATTAGCTTTCTTGCGGCGAAAGAAGGGCTCCAACCGCCTTACGGGGTGTCCACGAGGGTCAGGGGCGCACCCCCTGCCTCGTGGCCCCCTCGGGCATCGTCTCGCGTTGATTCTTCTTCCCAAAAATCACATATATTCCAAGAAAAATCTCCGTCAGTTTTTATCCCGTTTGGACTCTGTTTGATATGGGTTTTCTGCGAAACAAAAAACATGCAACAAACAGGAACTGGCACTGGGCACTGGATCAATATGTTAGTCCCAAAAATAGTATAAAAAGTTGCCAAAAGTATATGAAAGTTGTAGAATATTGGCATGGAACAATCAAAAATTATAGATACAACGGAGACGTATCAGCATCCCCAAGCTTAATTCCTGCTCGTCCTCGAGTAGGTAAATGATAAAAAAGATATTTTTTGATGTGGAATGCTACCTAGCATAATCTTGATCATGTCATCTAATCATGGCATGAATACTAAGACACGAGTGATTCAAAGCAATAGTCTATCATTTGACATTAAGAAAATAATACTTCTAGCATACTAATAAAGCAATCATGTCTTTTCAAAACAACATGGCCAAAGAAAGTTATCCCTACAGAATCATATGGTCTGGCTATGCTCCATCTTCACCACACAAAATATTCAAATCATGCACAACCCCGGTTTTAGCCAAGCAATTGTTTCATACTTTAGTATTCTCAAACTTTTTCAACTTTCACGCAATACATGAGCGTGAGCCATGGATATAGCACTATAGGTGGAATAGAATATGATGGTGGAGGTTGTGTGGAGAAGGCAAAAAAGGAGAAAGTCTCACATTGACGCGGCTAATCAACGGGCTAGGGAGATGCCCATCAATTGATGTCAATGCAAGGAGTAGGGATTGCCATGCAACGGATGCACTAGAGCTATAAATGTATGAAAGCTCAAAAGGAAACTAAGTGGGTGTGCATCCAACTTGCTTGCTCATGAAGACCTCGGGCATTTGAGCAAGCCCATCATCGGAATATACAAGCCAAGTTCTATAATGAAAATTCCCACTAGTATATGAAAGTGATAACTCAAGAGACTCTCTATATGAATAACATGGTGCTACTTTGAAGCACAAGTGTGGAAAAAGGATAGTAACATTGTCCCTTTTATTCTTTTTTTCTTCTCTTTTTTTGGCGGGCTTCTTTGGCCCCCCTTTTTTTATTTAGGCTTCTTTGGCCTCTTTTTTTTTCGGGACAATGCTCTAATAATGATGATCATCACACTTCTATTTACTTACAACTCAATATTACAACTCGATACTAGAACAAAGATATGACTCTATATGAATGCCTCCGGCGGTGTACCGGGATGTGCAATGATCTAGCGTAGCAATGACATCAAAAAACAGAAAAGCCATGAAAACATCATGCTAGCTATCTTACGATCATGCAAAGCAATATGACAATGAATGCTTAAGTCATGTATATGATGATGATGGAAGTCCATGGCAATATATCTCAGAATGGCTATGGAAATGCCATAATAGGTAGGTATGGTGGCTGTTTTGAGGAAGATATAAGGAGGCTTATGTGTGATAGAGTGTATCATATCACCGCGTTTGGATGCACCGGCGAAGTTTGCACCAACTCTCGAGGTGAGAAAGGGCAATGCACGGTACCGAAGAGGCTAGCAATGATGGAAGGGTGAGAGTGCGTATAATCCATGGACTCAACATTAGTCATAAAGAACTCACATACTTATTGCAAAAGTTTATTAGCCATCGAAACAAAGTACTACACGCATACTCCTAGGGGGGAGGTTGGTAGGAGTTAACCATCGCGCGCCCCCGACCTCCACACAAAGGATGGCAATCAAAAAATATCTCATGCTCCAACTTTGTTACATAACGGTTCACCATACATGCATGCTACGGGAATCACAAACCTCAACACAAGTATTTCTACTAATCCACAATTACTCATTAGCACGACTCTAATATCACCACCTTTATATCGCAAAACTATTGCAAGGAATCAAACATATCATATTCAGTGATCTACAAGTTTTATGTAGGATTTGATGACTAACCATGTGAATGACCAATTCCTGTCATCTCTCTAAATAGATATAAGTGAAGAAAGAGAGTTTAATTCTTTCTACAAAAGATATTCCCACGCTCTAACAAATATAAGTGAAGCAAAAGAGCATTCTACAAATGGCGGTTTTCTATGTGAGGAGAAACAGGCAATCCAAACTTCAAATGATATAAGTGAAGAACATGAAGCATTCTATAAAGCCATACTCAAAAGATATAAGTGAAGTGCAATGAGCATTCTATAAATCAACCATGGACTATCTCATACCAGCATGGTGCATAAAATAAAAGTGAAAACTAAATGCAAAAGATGCTCCAGGATTTGCACATATCGCATGAACGAAACGAATCCGAAAAGATACCGATACTTGTTGAAGAAAGATGGGATGCCTTCCGGGCATCCCCAAGCTTAGACGCTTGAGTCTCCTTGAATATTTACTTGGGGTGCCTTGGGCATACCCAAGCTTGATCTCTTGCCTCTCCTCCTTCTCCTCATATCGAGACCTCCTCGATCTTCGAACACTTCATCCACACAAAACTCAACAGAAAGTTCGGTAAGATCCATTAGTATAATAAAGCAAATCACTACTCTAGGTACTATTGCAAACCAATTCATATTTTGTTTTTGCACTTTAGCTACTGTAATATAACTTTTCCATGGCTTAATCCACTGATAGAAATCGATAGTTTCATCAAAACAAGCAAACAATGCATCAAAAACAGAATCTGTCTTAAACAAGACAGTCTGTAATAATCTGAACATTCACCGTACTTCTGGTACTCCAAAAATTCTGAAACAATTAGGAAAAATAAAAAAATTGTATAGAAATACAGTGCAAAAAGTCTCAGATCCGTTTGACGTTCCAGTAAAAAATGTAAAATCGCGCACTACAGCCAAAGTTTTTCTCTTGCACCGCACAAACCAACAAGCAATGTAAACATCCTAAAGGCAAATCTTGGCACATTATTTTTATAATACAATGGAATTGTACAAGGGGATAATTATTTTTGTTGAAAAGTTTCCGTAATTAAGATTCACAAAGTTTCCGTGAGCAAGAACAAAGTTCAAGGAGCTCTCCCACTTCAACAATGCTTGTCTCTCTCACTTTCACTTTCCTTTTTAAAAAGTTTTGGGTTCCCCTCTTTATTTTTTTGTTTCTAAACTTTATAAAAGCACTCAACAGAAATAAATGACTCTCTAAAACTTCAGGGTTATCTCCCTGGCAGCACTTTCTTTAAAGCCATTAAGCTAGGCATATAGTGCTCAAGTAATGGATCCACCCGGATCCCAAGGTATATCAAAGCCAATTTAAATTAACAATGATTTGGCATTTAGTAGTGAGCAAAAAGCAACATATCACTACTAGGGAAAACCTTATACACAGAATCTTAGCAGCAGTGCATTTTAAAAATGGACGCTACTGCTAATTAGCAGTAGGGAGCTTTAGAAAACCGCGCTACTAATAGCACGGTAGCAGTAGCGGTCTAGGTGAAACAAGCGCTACTACTATAATTGCCACAACGTTGCCCCCAGGCTAGATATAGTAGTAGCGCCCTTCCAAGGACACGCTACTGGTAAAGTACTTAGTAGCAACGTTTTTCTTCCAAACACGCTACTGCTATTGCACCTAATTAAGTTTAGTCCCATACTGCTAAGCGAACAAGGTGTTTGCCACCTTAAATATGTTACTTCTCAAACTATCTCGAGCACTTGGTCTTCATTGAACTATATGTGTAGGATTTGAGGCTGCAATATGAATCTTCACCAGTGCCTATACATGTACTGTGAGGATTTATGTTGACTATTTAGATTCTACACAAAAAGATCAATGATGACCAATGTATATATTTGAAGTTTTTACATGCTTAGACTTAGCAGTAGCATTTTTTCAGGGCAAAGCGCTACTGATATTATAAAACAGAAAGGAATAGTTGTAGCGCGTTTCGCTTGACACGCTATAGCTAACTTAGCTATAGCGCGTTCCGGCAAAACGCGCTGCTGCTAGTTTGACTTAACCCCCGACCGCGCGGGCTCAAAATTTCGCTAAGTCCTTCCCCTCCACTTCCCCCTCTCCCGCAACTGCTCCATCGCCGCCGTCGCCCTGCCGCTCACCGCCGCCGCCCGCCGCCGCCCTCAACCTCACCACCGCCGCCGCCCGCCGCACACCCTCGACGCCGCCCCCGACCCCGACCCCGACATCGACGCCGCCCTCCGCCGCGCGCCCGAGCCCCGACCCCGCCTCGACGCCGCCTGCCCCTCCCTCGCCGCAGTCACCGTAAGGCTCTGCCTCTCCTCTCTCCCCTACCCTCCTCTCTCTATGCTAGGGCAATTCATATATGTGTTGATGCTGTGTTGATGTTCATATGAACCCTAGATTTGTTTAGGGCAGTAGGCATCTTTTAGCATTTAGGAAAAATGATTAGCAATTTTTTAGGAAATTAGCCAGGGCAAATTTTTATGAAAATGCCTAAACAGTAATTTCATTCAAAAAAACAAAAAACAGAATTGTTTTTCTTTCCAAAACTTGGTTAAACTAATTGTTGCTATGTAAAGAAAAAACAAGATTGTTGTTATATGATATATGTCATTGATGTTCATTTGCATATTCCATTATTGAAGTGGTTCGATTGTGCCCAAGTGGCTTTGTTGTTTCCAGGAAATGAAGCCGAGTGGCCTATGTTTGCCGGAATGTTGATTCATTTCCGTTCCGGCAAATTTCAGGTTCTCGATTTGTCCACTTTTTAGCAAAAGTCATGCTGAAATTTTCCGTGAATTTCGGCATGACTTGTGCTACAAACTAGGACATATCGAGTGCCCGGGATTTGCCGCACCGGGAAGGAGTCAACGTTCCTGCAAAACATAGGCCTTTTTTATGTCATTATTCATTTTATTAGGTATAGAATTAATTGACTAGATTTAATCGTAAGAACGAGTTGAATTAATAGAACTAGTTGAACATGTCACATTTGTTGTTATTTTTTTAGTTAAAGCAATTTTTCGCGCATCAACGTCGACGATGCCTATCCCGCATCCTCGTCGTCGAGTCGGCGGAGGACACCTGCGTCACCAGATGGGCTATGTCCGGGACTGGGCTCCGCCGGGGTGGTACTGGGAGGCGCTACCTACCGGGGGGCGCAGGTTGGTGAGGAGCCAGCCTGTCGTTGACCCGAACCTTCTTTGGTGGCGGTCGCGTGGGCCAGTGACGGTCCAGAGGCTCGAGGACCCCGCGGAGGTGGTGCGTCACCGTGCCAGTGAGGAGGACGAGCACATCCGTAGCTACTTGTTTGCGTTGGAGCACAGGTTCTCCAATACCTGGCAGGTTCTCCAGGGATCTCACTGGAGCTATGATCCTGTGATGGTTCCTTCTCTTTGGGTGTCCACCGCCCGCGCCGATACCCGTCGTGCGCTAGGGTTTTAGTTGTATTAGTGATGTTATATGTATGATACTATTCGGGATGTATTAGTGATAATATTCGACGATGTATGGACGCATGAGATGATTTACTTTTGCTTATTGAATGCATGCTAATTTGAATACTTATTTATTTTCCTCTTTGGTTTTGCTTATTGAATGCTCATGTCAATATGAGTCCTATAAGATATTTTGAGTATCCTGGAGTTGTCTTCGATCGATTTTCAATTAATGTTTCAACTATGAACATAGGAAATGTCTGACAACGAAAAGGATTTCGGTATTTGCAAATACAGCGAAGACGAGCGCGGCCTGTGCGACAGAATCTTCCTAGATGATGATAGGCGCTTCAGCATCAAGCTGGACATGAACTTCGAAGTGGATATAGTAAGTCACAACGACAAATCTTTTCTCGTAATTAAGCATGACATCTGCTTCATTTGCTTCAACTTATAATTTAATTTTTTTACTATTCTACTAGCGTATCCCCTGCCATGCAAGAGTTTTTGTCTTGGATAAGATAGGTTTCAATCGTACTATGGAGGTAAAGAAAGTTTACTTGAAGACCGAGCATGGTTATATTTTCCACGCAAAATTATACAACGCAGACGACTACACCTATTTTGGATGCAAAACTTGGCGAGCACTATGCAAGACTTATGCATTTGAGCCTGATATGGTTATCACCTTCGATATTCGCCTGGAAGATGATATTGAAGGTAATACCGACATCTGGGTCGATGTGCAGACGCCTCCAGTTATACCATCATGTGAGTTTCTCAACCATATTTATGTGTTTGATATTGTTTATTCAAAAATAGTTGACAACTAATTTCTATTGTCAGCTTATTTCGGTTCAAGCAAACATGTCCAGCGCTTGGTAGACAGGACCTACTACCGTCCCGAGGCTGAACTAAACTGCGAGGAGCTAAGTCATTATGTTTCATGGCTTGAGGATCTTGATACTGTCAAGACAAATTTTCTTCCTGCACTTAGAAATGTTAGTACTGAAAACATGCGACCAATAGTGTTCGTAATGAACTACGGTCACATCTATTTAGGAAAGATGGTAAGATTTTTACTATTTGTCCTTAGTGCATCTTTTGCATACATTATTTTTTAAGCTAAACTTCATTGCTAAGTATGTTACTATACGATGTTCTTCAACAGGGACTCCCGATGAATGTTGTGCCTCATGGGATCGAGACTAATGGTACCATGAGTATTGTTAGCTTATGGCCAAGATATCCTACAATGCACTTTAGTGCATTCAGGATTTCTAAGAGCGACGAAGTCTTAATAGTGAAAGGCTGGACCAAATTTGTGATGGAGGAGCGCAGAGAAGTACTAGGGGGCAGCAATGAGAAGCGCAGCCCACGATTAGGAGACAGGTTCATCTGCATGCTCCAACTTGATGAAGGAGGAGAGCTACACATGTTTTATGTTATTTTACATGAGAGAGAGCAGCAGGAGTGATTAGCTAGCTAGAAATGAGTTTGAAGATGATGATGTGCTACACTATGACTATGATGATTAAATAGCTAGTGTTGGTGGTAATGACTATGATGATTATTATTAGCTAGTGTTGGTGGTGATTAGATAGCTACCGCATCTAGTGTTGGTGGTGATTAGCTAGCTAGAATGAGTTTGAAGATGATGACGTGCTACACTATGACTATGGTGATTAAATAAATACTGTTGGTGGTAATGACTATGATGATGATTAAATAGCTTGTGCTGGCGGATTATATTCAAGTGGAGGCAACATGTGGTGCACATCAAAAGTACTACTAGTCCAAACTAGATCAAGTTTGGATTAGTAGTATACTTTTGACATGCACCACATATTGCCTCCACTTGAACCTAATCCACCTTCATTTGACACACTGTTATGGACATAATGATATAAACCTCATAATTGGTATTGTACCAAAATTTGTATAACGGCGTATAAATACACTAAAAATGAAAAAAAGAGTACTAGTAGCGATGGAAGTAAACACGCTACAACTAGCTATATTAGCAGCAGCGCGGGATGGAACAAGCGCTGCCGCTATGTGTCTTAGCAGTAGCGCTTGTCGCACGCGCTACTGCTAAGTAATAACTGTAGCGCCTTATTGGTAGCGCGGCTGCCCGCGCTACTACTAGGGTTTTCCCTAGTAGTGTATATCAAGCAATGACGAAGTCTAACTCTCTTCCTATGCATCGGCATGTCATAAAAGAACAATTCATGCACACATAGTAAAGGCCAATGCATAGTATAAACAGTTTCTTGCAATTTTATCGTATTGGAAACATGGAGAGGCGGAGATGTAGTTCCTCTCTCATAATAATTGCAAGTAGGAGCAAGCACATGCATATTATATCTATCAAAATCACCATGTGTAGTAGTAAAACGCATCCCATCAATATAATCCTTAATAAGGGCAAACTTCTCCGATATAGTGTAGTCGGGAGAATTCAAAAAGATAACAGGACTATCATGCATGGGTGCAATAGCAACAATTTCATGTTTAACATAAGGAACTATAGCAAGTTCATCTCCATAAGCATAATTCATATTGGCATCTTGGCCACAATCATAGCAAGCATCATCAAAAAGGGATATTTCAAAAGAATCAAATGGATCATAGCGATTATCATAGCAATCATCCTTCGGTAAGCACGAAGGGAAATTAAACAATGTATGAGTTGAAGAGTTACTCTCATTAGAAGGTGGGCACGGGTGATCAATCCGCTCTTCCTCCTTTTGTTCTTCGCTCTCCTCCTCATCTTTTTCATCTAATGAGCTCATAGTTTCAGTAATTTCTTCTTCCATAGTTTCCTGCAAAATATTAGTCTCTTCTTGGAAAGCAGAGACTTTCTCAATAAATGCATCAATATCGGAATTGTATTCATAATTCTCATAACAATATTTAAGTATAGCAAAATTTTCAGGTCTGTAAACAACATCATAAAGATTTTCACACTCTTTAAACAAAGATTCAATTTCATAAGAACCCATAAAAGCAACGAATTCTTCTATTTGTTCCACATCATAGTAATCATATATACCATTAGCATAAGAAGCCAAGGTTTAATCATCATTAAATTTGCATGAAAAGGGAAGGCGTGGAGCCTTCATCCTAGAGCAACAAGTATAATCATATCTCAAGCATAGTTGCCGAGCATACCAATGCAACATATGAATTTGATCCCATAATAGTTTCCCTTTTTGAGTCAAGCGATAATCCCTAAAGTATTCACATTGATCCAATGTGTCTCCCATTATATAGTTGAATGGGGTTTTCTCAGGATTATCAAAGTAGTACATAATATTTTTCACATAATGAGCATCGAGGGATTTAGGAGGTTCCCCATCTCCATGAGTAGCAAGTACACCTAATTTTTTTGGTATTTCGTGTTCCATATCCATAACTAAAGATAGAGAACAACTTAGAACAGCAAATAAAATCTACTTAGTGATAAAGCAATCAAGCACACACGAGAATATTCTCCCCACGCTATAACTCCCCGGCAACGACGCCAGAAAAAGGTCTTGATAACCCACAAGTATAGGGGATCAATTGTAGCCTCTTTCGATAAGTAAGAGTGTCAAACCCAATGAGGAGCTAAAGGTAGAACAAATATTCCCTGAAGTTCTATCGACCACCGATACAACTCTACGCACGCTTAACGTTCGCTTTACCTAGAACAAGTATGAAACTAGAAGCACTTTGTAGGTGTTGTTGGATAGGTTTGCAAGAATATAAAGACCACGTAAATAAAAACTAGGGGCTGTTTAGATAAATACACACTAAAGTTAGTACAGCGAGTGTGGAAAAGTGGTGGTAGGAGTTGCGAAATTGTCCTTAAGAAATTGACTACGTTACTAGACCGATAGCAAGTTTTATGTGGGAGAGGCCACTGCTAGCATGTCATCCCTGACTTGGAATTCTATGCACTTATGATTGGAACTATTAGCAAGCATCCGCAACTACTAACGTTCATTAAGGTAAAACCCAACCATAGCATTAAGATATATTGGTCCCCCTTCAACCCCATATGCATCAATTTCTATGCTAGGTTGAAGCTTCTGTCACTCTTGCCCTCCAATACATAGTCCTATCAACATACAACTAACCCTATGGTGTGATCCACGCGCGCGCTCATATGATGGGCACCAAAGGACAGCAACATAACCACAAGCAAATTAAACAAATCATAGCAATTCACCAATTACCGATAGGACAACGAAATATACTCAGACATCATAGGATGGCAACACATCATTGGATAATAATATGAAGCATAAAGCACCATGTTCAAGTAGAGGGTACAGCGGGTTGCGGGAGAGTGGACCTCTGTAGATAGGTGGGGGAAGGTGATGAACATGTTGGTGAAGATGACAGAGGTGTTGGTGTAGATTGCGGTGACGATGATGGCCCCGGCGGCGTTCTGGCGCCACCGGGAGAGAGGGGGAGAGAGCCCCCCTTCTTCTTCTTCCACCTTGACCTTCTCCCTAGATGGGAGAAGGGTTTCCCCTCTGGTCCATGGCCTCCATGGCATGGGAGGGGCGAGAGCCCCTCCGAGATTGGATCTGTCTCTCTGTCTCTCTCTGTTTCTGCGCTCCAGATTCTGGCCTTTCACTGTTTCTTATATTCCCGGAGATCCGTAACTCCGATTGGGCTGAAATTTGGACACGATTTCTATCTGGATATTAGCTTTCTTGCAGAGAAAGAAGGGCTCCAACCGCCTTACGGGGTGTCCATGAGGGTCAGGGGCGCGCCCCCTGCCTCGTGGCCCCCTCGGGCATCGTCTCGCGTTGATTCTTCTTCCCAAAAATCACATATATTCCAACAAAAATCCGTCAGTTTTTATCCCGTTTGGACTCCGTTTGATATGTGTTTTCTGCGAAACAAAAAACATGCAACAGACAGGAACTGGCACTGGGCACTGGATCAATATGTTAGTCCCAAAAATATTATAAAAAGTTGCCAAAAGTATATGAAATTTGTAGAATATTGGCATGGAACAATCAAAAATTATAGATACAACGGAGACATATCAGTTCCTCATGCCAGCATGACCTAGTCGACGATGGCATAACCAGCCTTCTGAAGCTTTTGCCAGTAGATATGTGGCAGGTTGAGGACCTGTAGAGAAATCAACAATATACAAGTCTCCTCTCCTAAAGCCTTCGAAGACTTTGGAATGGTCAACTTCCATGATCACAACACAACGATACTTGCCAAAGCCAACAACCATATCAAGATCACAAAGCATTAAGACAGACATGAGGTTGAATCCTAAGGACTCGACAAGCATGACTTTGTCCATGTGTCGATCCTTTGATAACGCAACCCTACCTAGACCCAATACCTTACTTTTGCCTTTGTCAACGTAGGTGATATGCTTCAGATGTGATGGAGATAAAGCAGTGTCCATCAATAAGTTCCTGTCACCAGTCATGTGATTTGTACATCCACTGTCGAGGACCCACTCAGTAGCTTTGGGTTGATCATCCTGCAGATGAATTAGTGCATCTTACGAACTCATATACTTCATCAGTGAAGAATATGACATCAAATTCATCAGATCATTTCATCAAGCAATACAGCAGATAAAGCAGTATAAGGACGTGAGAAATGAAATTCATTTCTTCATGATTAGCTTGCGTCCTTTCAAGCATATTCAGATATCCAGCAAATTCATCAGACGTTTAAGTTCGTTTGGAGACCTGACCCTGGATAAGAGATTAGTTCTTTTTCTTCACTACCGACATCTGGAGGGGTGGCAAAGAGTTCATCATTCTGCGAGCTTCATAAGAAAAAGGTGGCATAGAAGCCAGTCCACTTCGTTTCACAGAAGAGGGCTTAGGGTAAGCATATGAATAAGCAGAGAAATTCTTCAAGGACGTAGGAACATAATGATTTGAAGAATAATGCACATATTCATAGCCCTTAGTCTTTTCCTGCAAAACAGAAGTGTTAGCACGATGATGTTCATATGAGGACTCTGATCCATATGAGGAATTTGATCCACGTGAGGAATGTGGTCCATATGAGGACTTGGATCTGTATGAAGACTTTGGTCCATATGAAGAATTTGATCTGGGGTTCCTATTCTTCACAGGTGGTGTCATGATGACATTCACCTGAAGACTTTCAAGGCACCTTTTGGGAACCCTGATTTTCTTCATAGGGGGACCGTTCCTGCAATTAGTGCCAACATATCTAGCAAATACTTCACCATTCTGATTTTTGAACAGTTTATAGTTGGAGTCAAATGACTCATCAGAAGAATATGAAGATTCACATGTAAAGCCAGATAAAGTGGATGGATCTACCGGAGGTCCCTTTGCAGCAACCCATGAGGTTTTGGGATACTGCTCAGGTTTCCAGTAGGTCCCATCAGCATTGAGTTTCCTCTCAAAGGGAATACCCTCTTTCCTAGGGTTCCTATTGAGGATCTGCTTTTTAAGCACATCACAAAGCGCCTGATGCCCTTTGAGGATTTTGTACATGCCTGTCACATACAATTCCTTCAGCCCTGCATTGTCAGCGATACTAGTAGAATCCTTTGATGAGGAATTTGTGATTATAGAGACAGTTGAAGAATTTGCAGCAATAGAAGCATTTGAACTTTTAGGTGAAGAATTAGCAGATTCACGCTCAATGCATTTCAAACATGGTGGAATGAATTCATCCTGAGCGGCACTGATCCGTTGAGTAAGCAATGAATCTCGTTCCTTCTGAAGATCTTCATACCTCACCCTTAGCTTCTCAAGATCTTGCTTTCTTTGAAGAAATTCATAAGAAAGCTTCTCATGATCAACTAAGAGAGTGTTATGATGACTTTGAAGGTTATCAAACTTAGACTGAAGTCTCTGAAGATTACCTGTCAGAGTTTGAGTTCGATCCATTTCTTCACCCAACATATCATCGCTTTCATCCAGCATGTTTTGAACTTTTTCCAGAGCTCTTTGTTGTTTAGTGGCAAGGGAAGCAAGCTTGGTATAGCTGGGTCCAAATCCATCACCAGATTCATCATCACTAGACTCATATAGGAAGCATTCAGTTACCTTGGCACCTTTTGCCATAAGGCATGGTGCAGAGGATGATGATTCAAGATCGAAAGTCATCGTTTTGAGCGATTCCTTGAATTCCTCAGACCAGGGATCATGACAAGTTCGACGAACTTCATGGACATCAGAGAGTCGGTCCTAGATAAGCTTCGCATGGCAGAGATGCATAATGTTCCTGAACTGATTTTGGGATAAGCAGGAGCAGATGACATCCTTCGCTATGATGTCAAGTCGAGTGTACATGCGAATATCATCAGCCTCCGCCATCTTGCAAAGATCAGTAACACCAATCTCAGTGACAGTCCATGACTCGTTATCCATCGCCATGAGACGCTTCTTCATCATGGCCTTCCACTTGGGATAATCATGACTGTCAAAGATGGGGCATGTCACTTTCTTCATTCCTGCGGTCGACATAACTAAAACTCCAGGTGGTTAAACCAAAATCACACAGAACAAGGGAGTACCTTGCTCTAATACCAATTGAAAGTGCGTTATATCGACTAGAGGGGGGTGAATAGGCGATATTTACAAATTCGTCACTGAAGAATTTCAGGGTGAGGAAATTCCTAAGCAACAGACTATTTAGAAGTGGAATAAGTACTTAGATGCAAGCATGACAGAGTAGTAGCACAATCATCATGATGAAATGAAAAAAGCACAGAGTACAAGTAGCGTAACATAGGATAAGTAGACTGAAGACAAAGTGACTGAAGAATTAGGACTGAGGAAAATGAGAAAGTCTTCAGTCAAAGTCTTCAAATAGTAACGATCAAGTACTTCAACAAAGTAATGAGGAAATGAAAGGGTTGAGGAAATAGAACCAGTAGCTCGGTGAAGACAGTGATTTGGTAGATTAGTTCCAACTGCTGTGACAGTCGTACGTCTGGTTGGAGCGGCTAGGTATTTAAACCTAAGGACACACAGTCCCGGACACACAGTCCTCACCGTACTCTCCTTGAGCTAAGGTCACACAGACCTCGCCCAATCACTCGTGGTAAGTATACAGGTGACTTCCAAACCTTCACACACTCGGTCACTTGGCGATCCACAATTTCCTCTTGGACGCTCTAGACCATGACACCTAACCGTCTGGAGGATGCATAGTCCTCAAAGGTAACAAGCATCAGTCCCACACAGGAACAATCTCTTCAGTGATGCTCGATCACTTTGTGTTTGTAGGTGTTTGGGTTTGGGTTTTCCTCACTTGATGATTTTTGCTCAAAGTCCTCGGAGGATGGGATGCTCTCAATGACAACTGTCAGTTTCTCTCGGAGCAGCAAACAAACTAGTGGTTATAGGGCACGGCTATTTATAGCCTAGGGAGCAGCCCGACATGGTAAGACATAAATGCCCTTCAATGATATGACCGTTAGGTGGGAAGATATTTGAGACAGTTGGCGCATAGCACAACAACGGTCGGATATTTGAGTATCAAATTCCTCAGGGCTATCATGTTCCTCACTTGTAGGCAATCCGCACTGGCGAATTCCTAACTCCTCAGTCAGAACAAATCCCTCGGAGACCAGAAGATCTTCGTCTCTTTCACTGAAGAAATTGACTAAACTATATGAGATTTCCAATGACTTCACTCGAAAGGATTGGTAGGTGTAGGATTTTGAGATGAGCAGCACTTGGAAACTTTTCCTTAGTTTTACCTCGACCCCCTTTAACAGTACGGTGTTTCCTATGACTCAATAAAGAGAACACGAAACAACGAAAACAAAAGTATTCACGCTTCATATTCCTCGCATGAATCACAAGTCTTCACGGTCACACCAATTTCTTGACTTTCAAAGTCTTCAGCTGTAGACATTCATTTTTAGGGGACAACTTTCTCTGTAAATATCAAACTGTTTATTGACTTATAGACATGTGTACACTCACAAACACATTAGTCCCTTAACCTATAAGTCTTCAATACACAAAAATCACTAAGGGGCACTAGATGCACTTACACAAAGTATCCCAAATTTCCTTTGCATTCTCAAGGCGGCTGATTTTGTTGAATTCTTTGGAGTACAATCCGTTGAAGAGAATATCACAAGCTTGAGCATTGTATTGCAACATCTTCAACTCTTCCGTGGACGCTTCGCGATCCGGTTCTCTTCCATCCTCGAAGTATTCACCTTGCAAGCCAATACGCACAATAGCCCAAACGGCGGCGGGGTTATGACCAAGAATATGCATTTTCATCTTATGCTTCCAACTAGAAAAATTTGTACCATCAAAGCAAGGACCTCTACGGTGGTAATTTCCCTCGCTAGACGCCATACTCTCCTAGGTTGTGAAACCAAGGCTATGATCACCAAAGCTATGAAAATCAAGGCAAATGGAGACCAAAGCTCTTATACCACTTGTAGCACAAGTTGAAGTACATACTGCAGATCCACTTCGCCGCCTCCAACAACGTAGCTGACTACGAGGCACTCATCCATGGGGGCCGCCTGGCCAACGAGATCGGCATCCACCGCATCCTGTGTGCTACGGGGACTCGGACCTTGTGGTCAAGCAGTCTTCTGGCGACTGGGACGCCAAGGACGCCAACATGGCCAGCTACCGCTTCCTCGTCCAGCAGATTAGCGGGCACTTCGATATGTGCGAGTTCATCCACGTGCCACGGGCCGACAACGAAGCAGCCGATGCCCTGGCACGAATTGGCTCCACCCGGCAGGCCATTCCAGCCGGCGTCTCCCTCGACTGCTTGCGCAAGAAGTTTATCAAACCTTCGACGGAATCAGAATCCATATTCGTGCCGGCTAACCATGGAGCAGCCGGATCCGGCTCGGGGACTTCAGCAGCCGGCCCGGGGACTTCTGCAGGCGGCCCGGGGGCTACAGCGCCTGAACCCGGCCGAGGACTCCAGCACCCGGCCCAGGGACTTCAGCAGCTGGCCCGGGGACTTCTGCAGGCGGCCCGGGGGCTGCAACGCCTGAACCCGACCCGGGTACTCCAGCTCCCGGCCCAGGGACTGCTATAGCCGGCCTGGGGACTTCCATGATGCAACAAGGAATGGCCGGCTCCAGCCGCCGCCTCCCAACCCGGCCACCCTAACGCCGTTTGCTGTCATGACGGTGGTGGAAGCCCTCTCTTGGGCATAGCCCATCCTCAACTTTCTGGTGAGCCGCGTGCTCCCAGCCGACGAGGTGTTGGCCCGCCAGGTGCAACACCGGGCAGGTGCATACACGATCATTAACAGAGAGCTCGTCAGGCGCAGTGTGATCGGCGTCTTCCAGCGCTGCGTCGAGCAGGAGAAGGGCATCGCCATCCTCAGGGACATCCATCAAGGTGAATGCTGCCACCATGCCGCCTCAAGAGCCCTCATGGCCAAAGCTTTTCGCCATGGTTTCTTCTGGCTGACTGCTTTGGACGATGCCAAGGAGTTGGTCCGGATGTGCAAGGGGTGCCAGCGTTTCAGCACCAAGCAGCACCAGCCGGCCTCAGCCCTCAAGACCATTCCCATCACTTGGTTGTTTGCCCTATGGGGGTTGGACATGGTGGGCCCATTCAAGACAGGACGTGTCAACATGACCCATCAGCTGGTTGCCGTGGATAAGTCCACAAAGTGGATCGAGGCGAGGCCGATGAAGAAGCTGAACGGCCCCACAGCCGTCACATTCATCGTGGATATCACCGTTCGATACGACATCCCGCACAGCATCATCACCGACAACAACACGAACTTCGCCAAAGGCGCCTTGGCTCGTTTCTGCGTGATGCAGGGCATCCGAATGGACCTTGCATCGGTTGCTCATCCGCAGTCAAACAGCCAGGTGGAGCGGCAAACGGCCTCATTCTATCCGGCATCAAGCCGCGGCTAGTCGAGCCACTGGGGCGCTCGGCCTGCTGCTGGATCGAGGAGCCGCCGACCGTCCTTTGGAGTCTCCGGACCGCACCAAACCGATCAACCGGCTTCACACCTTTCTTTCTCGTGTACGGGGCCGAGGCCATCATCCCAACGGATATCGAGTTCGACTCGCCTCACATCACCTTGTACACAGAGGCAGAAGCAAAGGAAGCACGCAAAGCGGCGTCGATCTGCTCAAAGAGGCCCGGCTGCTAGCACTCAGCTGGTCCGCCATCTACTAGTAGAGTCTGTGCCGCTACCACAAGAAGAAGATGAAGCCGCGTACTTTCCACAAGGGCGACCTCGTGCTTCAACTGATCCAGTGATTTGCCGGCCAGCACAAGCTCGCTGCTCCTAGGGAGGGCCCCTTCATCGTCAGCAAGGCCTTGGGCAACGACTCCTACTACTTAATCGACGCACAAAAGCCCAGGGCTCGCTGCTCCATGGAACGCGAACCTCCTGCGCCCATTTTATAGTTGATGCAGTGTATGTAGCACGCTATCTTTTGTACTAAGTAAAGACAGCAGGTACCCCGAGGCGCACTCGGGGGCTACCTTTTTATCTCTATGATAAGCCTCTCCTATGTATGAGTATTTATTCTTTCGCCATGCCCGGGTTCGGTCAGCCGGCTCGGGGGCTCGCTGACTTGGATCAAGTTGGCGACATCCGAAGCCGGCTAAGTAATGTGCCGACACCAAAGCCCTCTCTTCGCCCCAGCCACAGCTCGCAGCGCGGCCGTCCGGCTGGCAAGAGCTAAAGGCCGAAAATGTTGTCCACATGAAAAACGACTAAGGAAGAACGCCGATTCAGGCCAAGGCGACCTCTCGCCTCTCCCGTCCAGCTGCTCAGCAGCCGGCGGGCCGGCTTCTCGCTTGACTAGCACACGCTTTAATTGACTGAAGTAATTTGCCTATTCTAAACGGCCAAGTCCCTGACCCGGGCACAGACCGCAGTGCGGCTGTCCGGCTGGCAGGGCGGTAGCCAAAGGAACACGGCAAAGGAAAAAGCCAAAGAAAACAAAGGCAAAATCAAGTTAGAACTCGGCACAGCACACAAGCATGTGGGAAAAATAAATTCATTTACATTCCAAAAGGCCCGCAGCCGGCATTCATCGGAGTTTAAAAGTACACCCCCCAGTGGGTGGAACTGCGCACAACTAACTTTGGTCTTGAAGCACAAGACAGGAAAAATTTAAACAGACAAGGGCCGCCTAGGCCGGAGGTACTGCGGGCTGCTCGGACGAGTCGGCGGTGGCTGTCGCACCGGCTGGCGGGTCCTTCGGCTGGTCGGTCCCGGTTTGGTCGGCGGCGGCGGCCGACGTGGTCTCCTGCCGCTTGCCAGCTAGGGCCGGTTCCGGCTGGTCGCTCCGTCATCTGGTGCAACGCCGTCGCCTTCCTTGTCCTCCTCCGCGGCCTCGTCGCCGGAGGCGATGTCCTCTGCCGGATTCTCCACCTCGTCCGGATTCATCCTAAACTAGGACGGTGGCACTTCGGTCTCGTCTTCTGCCTGCTCCGGGATGAAGACGTCGTCATTGGTGTACTCGGCGAATGGCGATCTCTTCGTCCTCCAGCTCCAACTCTGGTGTCGCCTCCTGGCGGCAGGTGGCCAGCTACGCCATGCTGACGCCCAGGTACCACGCCTTCACGAACTCCAGCGTAACCTTGGCGCCGGCCCGTGCCGCGGCGCCTTTCCTGACATCGAGCCGCTCCCACGCCACCTCCAACCAGTTGGCTGTCCGGCTGGGAGTCCGAGGGACCTGCACACTCGGCCAGAGCCCCTCCAAGACCTGCGACCCGGCGTGCTGAAACCGGTGGAGCAGCTGGCGCACCAGCATGAGACGCAGCCGAACGGCCTGGAACTGCTCGCCCAAGTTTCGGGGCCGGTCTGGTGGTCCGAAACTCCACGCGCTCCTGCCTCCGGTCTGGTGGTCTGAATCGCCTGGGCGATGGCACCGGTGTGGTCCGGGAAGAACTCTGCGTACAAGAAAGCAAGAAAATGAGAAGCCGGCTTCCAGCGATAGTCGGGAACGAACCAGTCAAGAAAGAAAGAAGTGTTACCTTCGAGCAGGCCCTCAATCACCTCGTAACCCTCCATCAAGTACTTCTCCTTGTCGGACCAACTCGAGCACTGGGACTCGAACTCGGCCCTGAGGAGCTCCTCCTCGCCCTTTAGCTGATGGACCTGCTCCGCATGACGGGTCGCCTGGTCAGCTAGCTCCTTCTTGAGCCGGTCACGCTCCGCGGCCGCCTGGCTGCGCTCCAGCTCCTTTGCCTGAAGCTGGCCCTCAAGCTCCTGCACACGGCCTTGCAGCTGGGAGGCGGCCTCTGCAAAAAAGCAAAGAAGAATCATCAGCAACGATATCAACAAAGACAAGAAGCCGCCTGGAAGATCTGGCCCGACTGCTCAGCAGTCGGCCCGAATCTCGGGGGCTACACCCAGCGGGTGCGCTTGCGCGCCCCCACTGAAAGTCGGCCCGCGTACCTCGGCTCTTCCGCAACTCGGCGGTCCGGTTGGCGAGCGCCTGGTTCTGGGAGTGTTAGGCGGCCGCACGCAGGGTGTGGTAGTCCTGCATCAAGAACGACATCACGACGTTCAGAAATATGCCTTAAAGTTCGAACCCGCCTGCTCAGCAGCCGGCTTGGAACTCGGGGGCTACACCCAGTGGGTGCGCTAGCGCGCCCCCACTGAAGATCACAAAAGATAACGAAGCAAGTCAAGAGTGTACCCGGACGGACGTTTGCATCGCCACCATCTCGTTCCTCGCCTTCAGGAGAGTAGCGCCGTGGGCGGAGAACTTGTCCAGGACATCCTGCACCGCGAGGTTTAGGACGGCCGTGCCGGCCGCCGACGTCTAGCCCGGCGGGGCAAAATTCGCGGCCCCGGTGTTGGCCTCCTGCGAGCTCGCGGCCCTGGTTTCCACCGGCCTCGGCTCGGAGGCCGCTCGCTCCTGGCGCAGGCGCAAGGGGACGCGCACTGTCATGGCCTGGCTTGTCGCCAACCCGGCGCCGACCATCGGCATCACTGGGCCTTTGGGGTGACCGTCGCCCCGCTCGTCAGCACCTGGCGCGCGTTGGGTCACCTCCGCCTCCGGCATGACGGAGTCGGCAATCTCCGGCTCCAACGCTGACTGGTCGGCTCCGGCTGCTCCAGTCGGCGCCTGGGCCTCCACCACCGGCCCCTCCGGCTGCTCGAGATTGGCGTCCTCCGGGATCCCGCCACCAGCCGGATCCTCCGCGGCCTTGGCATCGGCATCCGCCTGCGCCGACGTTGTGGCTTGGATCTCCACCTGAACTGACACGGCGGCCTGGGCATCGGCCTGCGCCCGCGCCACGACCTCCTCCAGCTCCTCCCGGGCCTCACGCGCGTTCCTTTCCATCGCTTCCCGGAGGGCAGTGGCCGGGTCCACGCGCCGGGCCTCCTCGGAGGCGCCTGCTGATCCGACCAGCGAGGCGGATGGGGCCCGAGATATGGAGATAGCGGCCCTGTGCGGCAAAACAAACAAAGATGAGAAATTCGCAAAGGGAAAGGAAAACGATAAATACGATGCAGCTAATGTACTCACCCGAATACCATTGGGCGCCCCTTCGGGACCCTCCGGAAGGCGGCCGCCTTTGCGGTTTCTTGCCGCTTGGTCGCGACCGTTTGCTTGGCTTTCTTGGGCGGCCTGTTGCCGAACATACCCTCGACACGACGTTTAGTTACGCCGGGTGCGTCAGCCGGCGCTCCGCTGGCCGGCCGTGCCGTCGAGGAGTCGGCCCCCATCCTCTCGCACCCTAAGGGCGACGCTGCCCCTCGCCATCTTCGTTATCATCCGGCCAGGACCGGACGTCGCCGTCTCCTCCTGCGCCACCTCCGACGGCTCCGCCTTCTCCAGCGCCGCCTCACCAGGCGGCGTCATCCTCGCTTTCGTCTTCTAAATCGACCGCCCCTAGCTCGGGGTCGCCCACATCTCTCTCCTGGCGGTCCGGCATCCATTGCCGGCCTGGAGCCGGCATGTGGGCTACCACCTAGCCAGGAAAACGCTGCCCTGCGTCCGGGTGTTTTGGTTGGATGAGAAGCACTGCATAAGCGAAGAATGGAGACCAGATACTAACCGGCGGTGGCGGATTGGCGCGACTGTACGACAGCTTGTTGAATCGCCAGTCGGTCTCGCTAAGCTTGCTGTCGGAGAAGTAGTTGACATGGCGGATCACCTCGATCATCGGCAGCTCCTTGGTCGACATACGGCATGGGTCCCGCGGCCGCTCATGTCCCAGATCCGGTGCGGCCGAGCCTGGAGGGGCGAAACACAATGGTAGACGAAGGCGGCCAGCAGGTCCGCTGGCTTGAGGCCCTCCGTATTCATCATCTGCTGAAGCCGGACCTGGATGTTGGTGATGGAAACCGGCACCGGCCTCGGTTGCTGCCCCCAGTTCTCACACGGCTCGCCAGGCGGGTCGATTGCAAAGGCCGGCAGGTTGATGTAGTCTCGAGTCGGGTGGAGGTCCCGGACGTAGAAGTACGACTTCTGCCACCACTTCGCTGACTCCATCAAGGCGATGGTCGGAAACCGGCTCCCGGAGCCACTACACTGCACGACGACGTAGGATCCGCATTGGGCCGGTTCGCCCTTGGCCCGTGTCCCCAGCTTCAAGTAGAAGAACCTGCCCCACATCTCGAGGGTGGGCAGGATGCCGAGGTAGCCTTCGCAGAAGGTCACGAAGGCGGAGAGGAGCACAACAGTGTTGGGGGTGAGGTGATGTGGTTGGAGACGGTAGAAGTTGAGGAAGGAGCGGAGGAAGCCGCTCGCAGGCAAACCGAACTCGCTGAGGAAATGGCTTCGGAAGACCACAAACTCACCGGCCCTCGGCGCCGGCGAGATCTCCCTCACGTCGGGGATGCACGTCCCCACGACCGCCTCGACGGGGAGCCTCCGCGTCGCGCGGAGGAACTTGATGTGGCCGTCATGGACGTCGGATCCGTCCCAGTCGCCTCGAGCCATGGCTTGTGGTGGTCCGGCGGCGGCTTGGCGAGGCTGAGCGATGATGATGTCGCAGCTGCGCTCCGGTGGCGCGAGGCGCAGCGGCGCGACAACGGCGAGGAGACGAAGAAGCGGAGGAGAAGAAGATAGTGGGAGGGGTCGCGCGTGCGTTCAGCCGCCCCTACCCTCTATTTATACGACGACGGCGGCCCCGAGGAGAAGAAGAGAGTGGGAGGGGGGCGTGCGTTCGGCCGCCCCCTTCCCCTTTATTTATACGACTATGACGGCGGGGCCGAGGCGACGCTTCGGGGGGCGTGGGATTAACTGCGCTCACGTCCCGCATGCCCCCGCAATTCCCATGCCCTTTTGGCGCGTAATTATTTTGCTCCGGAAGGGCAACGGATCGCCTCGGCCGCAGCGGATCCGCGCGCGCGCCGAGGCTGTGTAGTGGCGGGCCCGGGCCTGCGGCAGCGTCCCATCGCGCGCGTGGGCTGGCAGGTCGGACTGGCCTACTGGCGAGGCGTGGCGTACGAGCAACGGGCGGCGAGCACGCCACCCGGTTGCATCTCTCCGATGCCCGCCACGATGATTCAAATTCACCAGGCGGCCGGCTTCGCCTCAGCCGGCTCCTAGCACGCGGCTTCTTCAAGCCGGACGAATCAAAGACATAGGATCTTTCGGAGGAGGAAACTGCTGAGGCACTCTGGCTTCGATCTGTGGCACCTCACCAGCTTCGGGGACTACTGTCGGGGGGATGGACCCCGGGTAGCCTCATCCGCACCCAATGACATTTCAAGACATTGGGGCAAGCAAAGCCCCTCATGCTGCCTGGCCACGCAGCCGGCTAGAACCACACGGACGGCTTCCAGAAGACGACGCACCCTTAGAAGGCGGCTTTGGGGGCGGGCCGGCTTCCAACTGCCGGCCCCTCCTCCCCCTCGGAGTCTGCACTCACCCACTACGACAAGACGGGGCGTAGCTACAGTGCCACCTGCTCCCCCCGAATCCCGGAAGGGCGTGGCTAGAGTGTGCGCCGACCAAGCGGCCACCTACCTGCCTGCCGCGGGACTGTAGCTGTACGACGCATGACGCGGCCCCCGTCAGCAAGGACAGTGCTACAGCGAAAGGCAATCAGCGTGGCCCGTAGGCGGCGGGCCCTACCTCTCGGCCGGATTCTCGGCAGCCGGCGGGGCCCTCCAGAGGCGGGCCCCAGCAGCCGGCGGGGAACCCGGCTACCCTAGACGCTGACGTCCGGGTCCTACACCCGGCCGTATTACTATTGTACACCTGGGGGTCGGCCTATAAGACCCCCCCCCCCCCCCCGGGCTCACCCATGCAAAGGGTTCAGTTCTCATCCCACACACACACCATAGCTAGGAGAAGAGGGAGAGCTCTACCCTTCTTCCGCCTCTAGCAATACAGCTCAAGGAGCAACCTTGTATACTCTTGATCATAGTCATCATAGCAGGATTAGGGATGTTATCTCTCCGGAGAGCCCCGAACCTGGGTACGTCTCGTGTGCTACCGAGTTCGTGCTCACTCTCGCTTCCGGAACCCGACGACGTCCCTATGGCTCCACCCACGATAGGCCACCCCATGCCATCTGACGTGAGATTACCACGACAGAAAGAAAACGTCCCGATCATGCTTGCTAGGGTAAACCTGACTGAATCTACCATAATGAAAAGTTCGTTATGACGTGTTAACGGATGGTTTCAAAACCGGTGATCATTAAAAAGGTGGAGCAACTTTTCATCTAGTGGATGGAGCTATGCATGGTAAAGCCCGGATTCCAGCTTGCCTAGTAATTGTTCTCCTTTTTGCTCATGTTAACATCAGATCTTTAGGGAAGGCACTCCCCCTCAGAGTTAGTGTCTGGAGCTGCTGATTTGATTTGGTGTTGAAAACTTGCATGCCGCCTCATCGTGCAGCTAAAATAAATAAACCAGGTTTATTACTCCGTGGTGCTGTGGGCACTTCCGCAAGTCACTAGCTCTTGCCGGCCTGGTCATGCACGCTGCAGACATGGACAAATGGTTATCCTGGTATGGTCTGGGCTCTCCTTTTACCCTTTATGTTATGCTATTTTGCTACTGCTTAGCTAGGGCAAGATCGCATGTATCTTCTTCATGAACGATTTTGGTGGCCTGTCGCAGTCTAGTTCCCGGATGGTGCTTGCCTTGATCTGCACTTGTTGGCCTGTTTCCCATCCATCTGCACTGGGGGTTGGACGTGGTCTGATGATCGATCCCTTCGGATGCGGGTTGGACAGTGTCGCAAGGCTGCACGTATGCGACACTGCTGCTGCTTTACTTGCTCTCAGGCCTGATGCCCACTACACGAGCCAAAGCAGAGGACGACGTGGCGTTGTGGCGAGAGCTGTGTGGTTCATGGGAAGAAGTGTGAAGCATACCACATTCCACCACGTTTGCAACCTTTTTCCATGTGATTGATGGAAGAAGATCGATGGGATCGAGAGTGCGCCACGGTGTTCTTGAATATCAATTCCGAATCCCCGCATGTGTGCTGGACAAGTTATTATGACTGACTTGGTCAGTATGATTTGAGGATCATTGTCGATGCACCTGTAGAGCGCCAGTGTTATGTTACTTGCCTTTTGCCAGTCAGAATGCAGGTGATGATTCGAGATTAAACTGTTAGTATTATATTCTCATGAGCTCCATTTTCTCTTGTTTCTGAAGCCAGATGCCAACTGCAGACCTGATGTTCTCCATGCCGACTTTCGACCCTCAGCAGAGAGGTTTTCCACACACCACATCAGGTGTAACCGTGTAAGTAGTTTAGCCATAGCACATCACCAAACAATAGATAACCTATTTTTCTCACTGCTGGTTAGTCTCCCTTTCTCAAATGCGCGTGTCTTCTGTTAGGTTTCCTGCACGCAAGAGGCTTCAGGCATACCATTCTAGATTGCCATACAGCTGAGCTGAAGCTACACCTGACCTAAACCCGGCACGGTCCACACGGACCCTCGAGACAAGGCTCGAACTGAAGCCTCCTCCAGGCTAGAAAAATGTTTCCTAGCTCAGGGGCGACCGCCTATATGTCCTGTTTGTATCGGATGGAGACCCTTGCCATACGGCTCGCAATCTTCATGCTCATACATTTTGTTTTCGACGGGTCGCTGCTCTGATTTGGTATAGTGGTACCGGTCGTTTGGTGCGGGTGAGTCCAGAATGGTCCTCCGAAATAGCCGGGCAGGACTAGAGAATTGACGGTTCAAACAGCTGCCCTTTGCATTTTGTCTTTCTGATTTTGTTTTTTGCGGGAAAATTGCTTCCTCTGTTCAGGACAAGGCGTCGAGGCAGCTATAGACAAAAGTAAGAAAATACTGCATGTAACAGACCGTTTTTGTCTTGCAGAAAGAAGTGGATTTACTCATACAGTTTGTCCTTGTTTTACAGTCCAGATTTGATCTGTGGCAGTGCTGAAGAAGGCTCTGATTATCCACTCCCACTACCAGCTCAAGCATAGCTCAATCATTTGAGGAACACAGCTAGTGCGAGGCCTCGCCCACGCTAGCGGCTGTTACCTAGGATTCCTAGGACTGTCCTTGCGAACGTGGTGGGGTATTAGTTGCTGCTAACATAATGCAGATGATCATACATAGCGGTGGCTGATCATAGGGGGAGCACTAGTAGTACGTAGACGGGCGCCGGGTGCTGGCCACCGTGATGATTAACGCAGTGGTGGTGGTCTTGGAGATCAATCACACTGCAAAGCTTCTGCAGGCCAAGGGGGGCGTGGTGGAGGGAGAATCCTTGGCCTTGGCCTTTTGATTGTGCGGGCGCCTTTGCCATGCACGAGTTCGGCCGTTAGCGCGCGCAGGATGATGATGCCTCCTCGTAGTCGTAGGCCACGCCCGGTCCGGCCGGCGCATGCATCAGATGCATATGCATGATGGATGATGCCATCCTCATGCCAAAACTTTGTCATAAGTTATAACTCGATCATGCCATCCAAGTAAAATAGACTTGATAGTTTAAAGCAAACTTCATCATGCATGTGCTTTGTTTCTTTTGGTTGTTGTTGCTGCTGCAATACATACTCTTTTTTAAAGAAATATAAGAGCGTTTAGTCACTAAAGTAGTGCTCTAAATGCTCTTATATTTCTTTACACAGGGTGTACATGAGTATTATTTATGGTTATGTGATTAATTTGGTTAAGCAAAGTACATGCACGATTTAATCCTTTTTGTTTGGGAAATAAAATGGGAGCCATCTAGTCACACAGCGAGTATGACGAGAGCAATATTGAGGATGGATAGTTTTCTTTACAATGCTAGATACGGTTCAAGTCCAATATAGTATAGGTGTAAAGTACTGGCCATCTCAAGTCAAGCAACCGATCGGATGAAGTACACCCTGGATGATATTCACCTGACTTCGTGCTTTAGAATCGTCTTTCACCAAAGACTCATGCATGCCGGGGATCTTTGGTCTTTAGAATCGTCTTTACACCTCTACTGGACTTGAGATGAATATCCTCCAGGGTCACAAGTCGGTCCGCTGTCCAAAGACGATTCTAAAGCACCAAATCAGCTGGAACCCCCACCAATCTTTTATTCCAGCTCTACAAAGCTGCTCCCGGAATCGCTTCTCACACGCTCTTCGAATGTCAGATGTTCTAGGAGAATGTAGGCCGCGATGTCAACCTATTTTGCAGGTATGGATCGGGTGCTGATGTGGCACAACATTAGGCAGTTTTTGTGCCACGGGCCACTCCCCGATCCGTTGCAATTCTCGTGTGTTGGAAAATCTCACAAGAAATGAACACTAAGGCCTTCAAATACAAATCATTAGTGTCCTATGTGTCGGCACAAACATCAAGGAGTAAGATCGAGCTTGGCTCATTTTCCTTCTGTGATTTGAGCTCATTTTTACTTTAGATCTCGGCCAACATGTTTTCTTCTCCTTAATCAATGAAAAGGCAAAGCTCCTGCCTTGTTTCAATTCCACAAAATTGAAGTACCCAACCGACAGAATAGTTTAAGAGGTCAACTAACAGAGTTGTGTGCTCATGAATTTACAATTAGCTAATGAGTACCACAATCCATCGTGGATGGAAACCAACATATGGAACATGATGATTTTAGGGGCAAGACACTTCTATTCGTATGCTCGATATAGGTGTAAAGTACACATCATCTCAAGTCAAACTACTCGAATGAAGTAACCCCACGGGATTGGGCGCCTCCTAAATGCAAGATATTCGTATGGCTTGCCCTTTGGAATCGTCTTTGGGCGTCGGACTGACTTGTGACAAGAGGATAGCCCCAACAATCATTATGCTAGCTCCGCAAAGACACTCCCGAGATTGCTTCCTACGTGCTCTTTGAATCTTGACATTTCAATAGAATATGGGCCGCGGCGCTAACCTATTTACTAGGCATGGATCAGTTGGCTATGTGGCATACCATTGGGATGGTTTCACGTGCCATCGAGGCGTCCCTGCAAAAGGATAACCTGCATTAGTTGTGATTCTCGCGCGTTGCAAAATTTCAAAAGAAAGGTATGCTAGGGTCTTCAACTAAAAATCACCCATGCCCCTGTGTGTCGGTGGAAAAATCACGGAAGAAGGTCAGGCTTGGGTCACTGGGAAGCAAAGCATTTTGCACAAATTATGCCTTGGCATGCCTTTTTTTATTGAACAATCACCCCCACTTGGCGATATGAGTTCTTTTTCTTTCTATTATGGGTCTTTTCCTATTTCCTTCTCCTTAATTCTTTAGGAGCCTCTCCTTCTGCTCTTTCAGTTAAAAAAAAAGAATCAACGAAAAGGCCCCATTCAATTTTTTTTAAATGAAGTACCCTACGGAATATTGCAAGTGGTCAACTGGTTAACATATTTTCTCTCTGCTCACCCAATTTCAGTTAGCTAAAGTGGACTAGTCGACTAGATCTTTCTTCTGCTCGGAGTTATGAATGAATGAATATACAAAAGCAAATTCCTACGGCTTTGGAGCCGCCACGCACGGCCGGCTCCATGCATGCAAAGTTAATTAAAAAACAAGCAAAGCAACTAAGCAAGCATCCATCCATAACAGCACACTACTATATATCCATAGCTGACTTGGTGTTAGCTCGTGCCAAGTCCAAATCAGCTCTGCAAGCCTGCCCACTTACATCATCACACGATCAATTCATGGCCTACACATAAGGAAAACTAAATAAAAGAGAAACCACATACGCACAGACATTCTTGCTCTGCATCATCGCCCAAAAAGATGTGGGGTTTTCTTTCTCTTTCCTCTTTCCGGAGGGCCAGCTAGCAAGAAAGAAAGCAGAAGCAATTAAGGGACAGCAACGGACTTGACGAGCATACGTACTCTATCCGTTTTTATTTACTCTGCATATTTAGAGTTGACTCAAGTCAAACTTTGTAAAATTTGATCAAGTTTATGGAAAACAATATAAATATTTACCATAATAAATCCATATGACGTGAAATTACATTCAATAATAAATCTAATGTCATTGATTTGTTATTGTATATGTTCATACTTTTGTTTATAAACTTTGGCAAGTTTATAAAGCTTGACTTTAATCAAAACTAATACGCGGACTAAAAAACAGAGGGAGTACGTCGCCGGCGGCAGTGCTACCGCAGCTTGGGGCGTACGCATCACAGCACGTGTACCGCCAGCGCCACATACATCAATCAGATGGATGGATGACGAGATCGTATCCACACACTCTCCGAACTCCACCACGAAATACCCGGGAAAAGGGAGGGAGGACACGACGAATTGGCCCGGGCCAGGCCAGCGAGGAGTGAGTGGTCAGTACGTGGGGCGACGGAATTCGATCGCCGTCCGGCGGTGCTGGCTGGGGTCGGAAAGCCATGGGGGCGGGTTTGACATGAAGATCGACGATGGGGCAAGCCCGCCCACCCACCCACTCACTCGCACTGGCCAACGACAACTCCCCGCTGATTCGGTCATCATGCGTAATATGCTATGCATGGCCCCCAATCCGCACACGCGCTAACACCATGCACGTAGCTTGAACATGCTCGATTATCTGAATATTTTTCTCCCCACCATACGTACACTACAACACTGCGTGCGTGCGTACGTATCCATATGCATCCTTGATCCATCACCCGGCCGGCATTACTTGGTGATCTTGTCGTTGCGACGTCCATCGACCGATCAGTTAGTCAGGACCAGTAGTACTCCCATGATTACCCAGTAGAGAAGCTCATTAGCGAGGTAAACAAAGATATCCCATCCATTAGAGAGAGATCGCCGGCTATAATTGCGCTCCGGAAGAAGTGTGCACACCCTCCACCAATCAAAGAGCCGGTCGAATATGAGAGAGCATCATGCCTGACAATTCAGTTTTAACGGTGCCCGCACTAGCAGAGCCAATGCAAGCTCCCTCACTCTCAATGAGTAAGTGAACATTTCACAGCAAGCTACTGTACTACCTAGCTAGCTCAAGTCTAGCGACAACAAAAGAAACCAACACCAACAAACAGAAAAATGGGTAGATTGTTGTTGCCGCTGGCGTCTAGAAGGTCGGAGTGTAGGTGTGCCCATGGACAGTTGGACACGCACCACGGCTACGACGGCAACGAGCGACGGACGGCGACGGAGGAGACAAAGCGAAATCCCGCGTATGTCGTTGATGTTGCCAAAGGAGAAAAAACGGCGAACAAATATTCCCTTTCCTCCCCATGCGCCGTGGGTAGAGCGTGCTACGTGCTGACAAACATAGCCGGCGATCGAGATAAAGCGCGCGTTTAGTTGCTAGCAGCGTCGCTGGCGCTGCTGCAGTGACCGAGCAGAGCGGCTAGTAGTGCGGAATCTGTCTATCGGATGAGATGGATGTGCGTTTCTTTTGGTTCCAGCTAGCATAGCATGCGTTGTACGCCCGTCCGGTGTACACCAAACTAAAAAGGAAATATATACGTAGCATCGAAGGACTTTGAAGGCCGGAGTGCCATTAACGGCTCGACACACAGCTCGCGATTACCATCGGCCGTACAGCAATGAGTCCATGACAGCCCGATTAATTAGTTTGGTACATGCATCATCATGCACATTAGCTGAGCCCAGTACTAGTAGCTAAGTGAAACGTAGGATACGTACGTGCATGGATCGACCTGCCTCTCCAGGAAGCCAGAAGCCATGATACCGCGGCCGAATCGTTGCAGACTGCAGTACGTACGTAAACGAGAGAGACCGGCTCGGGCGCAAGCGAATGCAACGGGGTTTTTGATCACACCGAACATAGCAGTTCCTCTGCCACTATAATAACCGTACGTGTTGTCTTAGCTGAACCACGTAATTCTATTTTCAGGATGCGCGTACGTCATCGGTTGGGTCGAGCGGAGCGCGTCGGCAAAGGTGATCCGATTCAGAGACGAGCGGGGAGACACGCCACGCGTACCACACCTCCAAGCAAACAGTGTCGTCGATCCTTTTCCTTTTTGGCAAGCGGAAAGCGCTAGCTCGCACGGAAGAAACGTACGTACGACGGGCTTGCCGCGTAAGCCACCCACCACGCGAGCGCGCCGTGCCGGCAAGGCAGTGCAGTGCGCGTTGGCCACCGTGGGCGCGCCGCGGGCACGGATCGTACGTGCGTGCGTGTCGACGCTCGCGCGCTGGAGGGCGGGGGCAGGCATGCACGGCCGGCCGGTCGCCACGACGCGCGAGCCGCGGGGGCATGCAGCGATCATGCATGTGTTTGTACGATCGACTTGGGGCTATCGCGGGGCTTGCAGCGCGGAGAAGATAGGCCGGCCTCGACGACGCGCCGAGGCGACGACTGATCCCTCGGGGCTGTGCGGGTATGCGGCCGCGAAAACAACGTGCCCCCATTCGTGCACGTACGGGTGGGAGGAAGTCGGAATGGAGTGAAGCGTGCACTGCCGTGCTACACTGTTAGGTGCTCATGTATGTGCATTCCGTGTGTACGTGCAACGGGTTAATCACCGCGCGCACAGCTAGCCTAGCTATTTGGAACACGTGATATAAAAGGCGCAGGAATATAAAAGCATAGGAGTACTATATCCACCTGCACATCTGTTCAACTCATCATGTCCTGAATAGGCTGTAGCAATTTTGTTAGGGACAACTCATCAATTGGTCAAATGTGGTTCCAAATGGAAGTATGGTAGAAAACGTGGTTCACATTATTGGATTTCGTAGGTGTGCGTGGTACTATATCAGATCTCCAGTACATCCATCCCTAATACCCAACCTACAAATATATCTCTCTCGACGATGCCAACTACGGAGCCGACGGGGCGTGGACGGATGCGGTGGCGAGCGACGGAGGAGGCGGGAGCGAGCAGAGGCGACGACAATCGGCGAAGGAGGCGCGAAGGGCAGCATCGGGTAATGCGGAGGCGTGGCGGAGCAGCCACATGCGGATGTTTGTCGACGAGTGGTCCAACAGTGGAGGGCGACGATGTTTGTCGAGCGGAGGCGGCTGACTTTGGCGGCGAGGCAGGGTGGCGGCGTGGGGATCACTAGCGGCGAGGCAGGCGTCTGCCGGTGGATGGCAGCCGCGTGTGGAGTCTGAGTTTCAGGCGGTCGAGTCCCGCCACCCTAAATTTGATTATAGGGGAATATGGATCTTTCACTCTGTTTAGGGGAAGATTGGGTATTTTTCATGATTACAGAAGAAAAAATGAGTACATGAAACTGTTGGAACACATTTTTTGTGCTAATTTCCCCTACACGTGATTTTTCTCTTTTGAAAATACGAAAACTGCCGGAGATGATCTGAGGAAACTACCCATGGAGGCATGGAGCACCGCTTCCTCATACATTTGTAAGATCCGACGGCCACTTGTTACATGAATTGTCAAAAAACGTGCATCCGGAAGCATAGGATTTTTTTTTTTTGCACGGGCCAAAATGCTTAACATTTTTATCTCAAAATTTGCAGGTAGCATCTGGATGTGCCTAAGATCACATAAAAATTTTGTCTTGATTTTTTTGACATTTGCAAAATTATTTTTGGGAGCCAAATTTAACTTCTGGTTTGTACCATATAATCACTTGGAACCACATTTCACCAATTGATGAGGTGTCCCTAACAAAATTGCTAGTACAACTTCGACGCTTTGAACACATGTGCAGATGCAGGATATAGTACTCGTATGCTTTTATATTCTCCCGGGAGCCAAAACGTGCTTCACATTATAGCGAAAATTGAAATATAAGTCTCACCACATTACAAAATACACAGTTCAACAAGGAATAAACTCAATTATTTTGACATAGAGTGGTGTACAACTATTGTACTCCCTTCGTATCGAAATACAAGACGCGTTTTAACACTATGACAGTGTAAAAAACTTGATTTCCCCTATACATGTTTTTTTAAATATGAAAGTTGTTGGAGACGCTCCGAGGAAACTGCCCATGGAGGCATGGAGCACCGCTTGCTCATACATTTGAAAGATCCGACGACCCCTCGTTTCATGAATCGTCAAAAAGCTTACCGTGCAATTATGTCGGCACTATAAGGATATGCAAACATATCGTCAACTCACCATTTCATAGGTGTAATCTCGACCAAGTGAGGTCCCTTTTTTTTTGCGAGGAGACTGAATGAAGTCTATGATCGACCAAAGTCCCACCCATCTTCCCTATCCGGGTAGAAATCTCATTTCATTAGTTGACACGGCTAACAAAAAAGTGCACATGTGCATATCTTCAAATTAACAATCAATAAACAACAACTCCATCCGCAACTTTGCTCAGTGAATTAGGTACTCCTAGCACAGTTGTAGTATATCTTGAAATATCAAAGTCAACATCGATTGTTCTCCTGTGTCGACTTATGCTATCCATATTTTTCAAAGGCAATTATTTCTCTCAATTTCTAGTCTCCATCCTGGCTTTTAGCTCCTGTAGGGCGAAAAGCAGGAGACAGATATGCACAGCAGGGCCCGGGCCGAACCCTACAACTGAGCTGCAGAATCAACATCCATGCATATGCACACCTTTCTTTATCGGTTCACCAGAGAAGTCAAGAAAGCTGTTCCATTAATTGCTCTGGGCTTTCTTCCCTCCAATAGCTAACCTCGATGGATCTTCGGCTGGCAAAGTAAGCGAGAACTGCTCCTACCCTCGAACCAAAACTGAGCAATGCAACTTTTACTACCTTGTGGAACTTGATTTCCTCTATAATTTATGACAACACACGCATGAACATGAAATAAAAGAGAGAAACGGCTGGCACGCACACATCTTTTACTTTCTGCAGCTTAATTTCCTCTTAATTTATGACAGCGTCAACCGTGAACATGAACGAAAAGAGAGAAACGGCTGGCACAGACACATTGATCGACCGTTCCAGTTGCTGTCTTGCTGATCGACGGTGCTGTTGGTGCTATTCTGTTGCCATGGTGGTTATGCTGGCCATGCTGTGGTGCCTGATGATTTTACCCGGGACTGGGAGAGCGGGTGGTGACGCGGAGGGGATCAGTTCGGCTTGGGGAGTGGTTTTCGTGGAGATTTTTAAGGTCACGTGTCCTTTCTCGGGAGCTCCTCTCTCTCTCTCTCTCTCTCTCTCTCTCTCTCTCTCTCTCTCTCTCTCTCTCTCTCTCTCTCTCTCCCCCTCTCTCTCCCTCTCTCTCTCTCTCTCCTTGCCGGCGGGGGCCACCGTCACCGTGGTCTTGGCGTCTCCCTCTCAAGGTTGGTGGCACTTCTCCTCTCCAGAACGAACGTAACTAATCCCATTACAAGGCTAGCTAGCTTGGCAGTAGCTATATATAACCACCCCCATCCGTTGCCATTGTTTCCTTGCACCCCATCACTGGCAACAACTTCATTCCCCTCGACTCGCCACCATCGTCTTCCCTCCCCTCCTGCTCCCTCCCATCAATTGTTGCTAGTTGTAGGCTTATAGCTAGGTGGAGCATTTCACTCCAGCTACAGTAGTGTCTTCTTTATCTATCCTATAGTAATCGCTGTGTGTGTGAGATTCACCCATCGACCATGAGCATCTCCGTGAACGGGCAGTCGGTGGTGCCGCCGGGGTTCCGGTTCCACCCCACGGAGGAGGAGCTGCTCACCTACTACCTCGCCAAGAAGGTGGCCTCGCAGCGCATCGACCTCGACGTCATCCCCGACGTCGACCTCAACAAGCTCGAGCCATGGGACATCCAAGGTGAGTGCATGACTTCCTTCAGCCATCGATCCTACACTCTCTCCCTCCACAATGCTAGCTCTTATGGTGAACTAATCGGCCATGGAAAAACGCGTGCATGCAGAGCGCTGCCGGATCGGAACGGGCCCGCAGAACGACTGGTACCTGTTCAGCCACAGGGACAAGAAGTACCCCACGGGGACGCGTACCAACCGCGCCACAGCCGCCGGGTTCTGGAAGGCCACCGGCCGGGACAAGGCCATCTACTCTGCCGCTGGCTCCGGCCGCATCGGCATGCGCAAGACGCTCGTCTTCTACAAGGGCCGCGCCCCGCACGGCCACAAGTCCGACTGGATCATGCATGAGTACCGCCTCGACGACGCCGTCCCCGTCAACCCCACGGCCGGCGACGCCACCTACTACTCCAGTGACTCATTCCCGGTACGTGCTCTACTAGTACAGTCTCTCTCCGCCAGTCTCCGGACTGTACAATACTACTGTAGTACGTCGCAATTGCATGCACGGCGGCCGGCCGACAGGGATGGAGATCGTTCGCTAGTGGTGCATGGGTGCGATCAATGTACGTACTGTACGCACATTTTCTGTGTATGTACACATGGCACATATGCGACTGTTGACGACAAAGTCTAGTGAAGATTATGTCGGGGTGGTGGTTGGGAATGGGGACACACATGACATGGTGCAATGGAATTAATTGTAATTTTCGAGTGGGGACTGGGATTTTCTTTTGATGCACTAGTAGAAAAAAGGCCTAATGTTCAGCTCATTAGTCCCGGTTTGTATTTGAGCCGGCATTAATGTGACCATCAGTGCCGGTTCCAACGGCTAGGCGGGCGGCGCTCATTAGTACCGGTTCGTGCCACGAACCGCTAATAAAGAGGTGGTGCCCTTTAGTACGGGTTGGTGGCTCCAACCGATACTAAAGAACCCCCCTTTAGTACGGGTTCGTGCCACCAACCGGTACTAAAGGGATGCGCTACCACCCGCCGTGCACAATGTTTAGTCCCACCTTGCTAGTTGAGAGGAGCTCGCACCGGTTTATAAGCCCCGCCGCGGCTACCGTGTCGAGCTCCTCTCTAAGCAGGCCTTTGTGGGCCTATTGCAAGTCTTCTGCCCTGTGGGGCCTACTGGGCCGTACGGGCCTGCATCCTGGCCCAACTAGAGGTTGAGTTTCTAGTCGTATGCAGGCCATGCCGGCCCAATAGGTGGGCTGTTTTTTCTTTATTTAAAAAAATTCAAAAAAAAATACCAACCGATACTAAAGAGCTCCTCTCCCCCAGCGCTGGCTCGTGCCACGTGGCGGCTCTTTAGCGGCGGTTCGTGCAGAACCGGTACTAAGGGGGAACTTTAATCCCCACCCTTTAGTACTAAAGGGGGGACCTTTAGTCCCCACCCTTTAGTGCCGGTTACAGAACCGGCACTAAAGGGCCTTACGAACCAGTGCTATAGCCTGGTTCTGCACTAGTGATGGGTCCCCACTCAAAATTTACAATTTAACAATTATACCATTTAACGATGGGTAGAAGCTATGAAAAATATACTACTAGCAAAGTTAAGTCCTATTTAGTGTTTCTCTTAAATCATAAAAAATAGAAAAAATAAGCATACAATCGGACATCGTATACGATATATCAAGTATACTTGACATACGCTCATACACATGTTCAGACAAAAAAAGTTGATCACTGATCGAGCATCATAATTCATTAACCAAGCTTACATCAATGGATTATATCTATCAAAACCAAGAAGGTAGAATATTGCAGATGAATGACTTTGTCTAACCCACCTGCGTCCTTCCTCAAGTTGCAGCGGCTTAGCGACGCTAAATAAATTCAAATTTGGCGCTATGGAGGAAATTAATGAGCTATTAGCGTTACATTATTTTCTTTAGCGTTCAAAATGCATAGCTTTAGCGGAAAGGGCTCTGCATAAGCTACTTCACAGTTGACACAACTACACCACACTGTCCGTCAAAAGGAAAAAAAAAACTACACAACAGTGCACACTTTTCTTAGTCCCTTGGTACTACTGCTGCTACTGCTACTGGTATGTCCAAATAATCGAATATTGGACCTTTGTACACGGAGACACCGGCATATAACAACCTCCATTACCGAGAGAGCCTTTTCAAGGGTCAAACACTAACGTACATGCATGCATGGATGATGGATCCAGCCATCCAGGATTGTAGATCCATCGACATGCCTTTTGAGCTGGCTTAGGTAGAGTAGTTCCTTCGAAAATTCAACACCATGCATAATTAGCCTAGTCACGCGCGCTTGATTAGTCAATTGACGCTGTCTATGGTTAAACTTGGTTTCACCTTGTATTGAGAATTTATGACCTCTCGACTGTAGCACTATAACTTTGTAATAAAAACTCCTTTTACCCAAAAAAAGAAAATAAAAAATTGACGCTGTCTATCTGTATCATATGAACAGATACGCCGCGTGGCCGGCGACCAGTCGTCGACGCAGGAGGACGGATGGGTCATCTGTCGGGTGTTCAAGAAGAAGAACATCGTCGTGCAGCGCCAAGCTGGGCAGAACCGCGGCGTTGGCGGCGCAGCGTCCAACCAGCTAGTCGGCGCCGGTGCCATGGAGCGCAGCCAGAGCAACTGCTCGTCGACGGTGACCGCCAGCGACAACGCCAAGGCGCAGATGCAGCAGCAGCACCTGCCGCACAGCGACGACGCGCTCGACCACATCCTCAGCTACATGGGCCGCTCATCCACGGCATCCTGCGAGCAGGAGACCAAGCCCACCAACCCGTCATCGTCAGCGCTGGACCACCTGATCAACACCGCGTGCCACAACGGCAGCAGCACACTGTACGAGAAGTTCATGAAGCTCCCGCCGCTCGAGCACGTCGTCCCCGGCGACCTCCTCCCGTCGCCGGCCGAGTACGGCGGTGACTGGGACGCTCTCGACCGCCTGGCGGCGTACGAGCTCAACGGCCTCCCTAACCCTGCGTTGCCCGAGACGACGAACGGCATGCCCTACATCGCCGACGAGCTCGGTGGCGCCACCTCCTACTCTGGCGGTGGCACGCTACACATTCCCTCCGTCACCGGGGCCGGCGACGGCGACCTGTGGAGCCTGGCGCGGCCAGTGTCATCGCTACACGCAGACTTGACGATGACCTGGTTTAAGGCTGTCGGATGCTGACACAGTCCTAGCCCAAACTTTGCCTTTTTTTGTTTATAAGGAAATTTCCATATATCAAGCTAATACAATCGCACCGATTGAATGCGCTACTCCTGAACTAAAACCACAACAAGAATCATGAAATGGAGGGAGTACATAGCAAGATGCACAGAGTCAATACGTCTAAACAAAAAGTGTCATACAGTTCCTCCAAAAAAAGAAGGTGTCATACAGAAAAAGTAAAAGTAGATAAATAACGAGTAAATTACAAAAAATCACCACAATTGTGCGGAAGTCATCGAACACCCATCAAAATGCATGTTTTGTGGTTTTTTCCTAAAGCATTGATGACTTTGAACCAATTGTGCTGGTTTTTTGCAGTTTACTCATAAATAACCTAAGATAGAGGAGGCCCTATCCAAAGGCAATATTACATGTCATACCGAAAAGTAGAAGTAGATAAATAACCTAAGATAATGGAGGCCCTATATATCCAAAGACTACATAAACACCGATGATTGGAGAACACCTCCCCCTAGCGCCTCTTCGCCCTGACCCCTTTATATACCCCCCTCCTCAACCCAACCATGAATATGCGGGAACTTTCGCACCGCTGCATCATCAACTTTGTTGCACCAATGACCATGTGCGGGTAGCGTGCCTTGGACTATGGGTCCAAGGCAATAGCTTTGTGGCATCTCTCGCCCGTTCTTCGATACAAATATCTCATGAGCTGTCTAACATGATTGTGATCAATCAGATGTAATTTTTGGTGTAATGAATTATCACTTTAAAACCAGAATAAATATATATATATATATATATATATATATATATATATATATATATATATATATATATATATAGATTATTTATTAGTTTGTTTTGGTTCTTTGTTGCGTGATTTGTATACGTACATGCTCTCTGATCTATTAGTCTTGCACTAGCCACGTTTGTATGATTGATCTCTAAGATAGGGTTCTGTATGTTGGTTGGGTTCAACCTTCCAAGTAATATATTTGAGTGGCAGAAAGACCAAAAAGGCTTGTAGTGTGTTATTGCCACTAAAGATAAACAAGATAGTTGCCTAGTTGTCTCGTTGATGGACCGAAGCTAAAGAGAATATACTGTTAACATTATGTCACCTTGCTTGATGCAATGTCTTTTACTGAAATCAGGGAGAACCAACACAGGGGCCTCAATTAAAGCTTGCTTGAGAACATCAAAGGATTGCTTTGGCTTGTCCACACAAATGGTACTTCTCTGTTTTATTACTTAATACTTTGAGATGTATGATGAATTTCGGTTTTGAAGTGGAGTATTAGCGATAGATGCAGTTTTTTTTTAGAAATGGAGGACGATCCCCTGCCTCTGCATCTGGACGATGCATGCACCCACTTTATTAATTATTCACACAATACCTTACAAAGTCATACAAAAGTAAGACTAAAGCCACCGTCTAGGCAACATTTGTCGCTACTCCTATCCAGTTGATGAAGGGATGCTGATAGTCTGGGCCTAATACCAGACAGACCTCGCAGCCCAACCTAACATCTAAGACCTGAGGTCCCAACCAGGACGCCTGCCGGGTATGGGGCACCCACCAGTCCAGCGCACTCCTCAACCTGGACGCCTGCCGGGTATGAGGCCGCCGCAGCCACCTGCCACCAATCCATCTTTAGTGCTGTACTGCTGCGTGTACCTTGCCCGGTCTAGCTGCCGTCGACGCCACCACGACGCCAAACAACACCACCATCCTGCGCTCGTCCATCATCACACGCCCACCGGCGAGACCCCGCAGCTCCATGCCGCTGAGACCAGCCGTTGTCGACGTGTCAGATACCACGCCGCTCCTCCTCTTGTCCCCTCCAGCCAACACTTGCTCCAAAACGATGCCCCCAGGAGGGAGAACGACATCGAAACGTCACCATCGTCCGATCCAGTAGATCCAGATCCAGGGTTTCCCCCGGAACCTTCCGATCAGGTTGACGTGACCTGCAACGATGATGCCTCGAGAAGGGAACGACGTCCGAGACGCCGCCATCGTCTGCCATGACCGCAGTCACGCGCGATTTTCACCGGAAGCCACGTCGTCCCGATCTCGCGGTTGGCTGGAACCGAGCGGTGCCCGCCGCCGATCCGGTCACGCCACCGCCATGCGACGCCCCCGATGGACATCCCGATCTAGATCGAAGACGACCCCGACCGAAACACCGCCACCAGCGCCGCCGCACCGCGCCACCTCCTCCTAGCCCAATCGCCGCCGGATCTAGCCGTCCCCGCCTCCGGGAGACCAGCCGGACGAGGCGCCCCTTGTCCCCAAACAGCCGACCCGCGCCGCCGCCACGAGGACCAGAGGAAGGAGGGAGGGCCCCGCCGTCGCCCGCGCAGCACGGGCTTCGCCCGGCGGGCGCACTCCGGCGGCGGCGGCGGCAATAGATGCAGTTGAATAACAGTCTATGGTTTGTGAAAAAAAGAATAACAGTCTATGGATATAAGGACGGAATGTTTATATGCTGACATGTATGATCAAAGTCAAACATAAAAAAATGCAATTTAACCGATACACAACTGTAATTTGTTTACCATGGTATACGTGGAGTGCGCATAGACACTCGGCGTAGCTTTTGCCGTGGTGAAATTAGTCTTCGACGAGTGGTTTGCACAATCGGCTTATAAGCTTTTTTCTGTAGTGTTAATTTGCCGGCCAGAATGCAGGGGAGTTCTGTTCTCCCGTTGAGACACGAGTTCTTTCGAGATTAAATTGTACTCCCTCCGTAAAGAAATATAAGAGCATTTAGATCACAACTAAGTGAGTAATAATCTTACTCATGAACTCTATCTTCGCTTGTTTCTGAAGCCAGATGCTAATTGCAGAGGGGTTTTCTACACACTACATCAGGTAGCACATCAGTAAACATAGATAAATATATTTTCCAATAGTTAGTTAGCTTTCCTTTGTCAAATGCACTAGTCTCTTGTCTGGTTGCCTCCGCGCCAGAAGCTTCAGGCCATTCTGGATCACCATACAGTTGAACTGAAGCTACACCTGACCTACACCCAGAAGGGGACACTCCAGACAAGTCTCGAGCTGAAGCCTCCTCGAGGCTAGGAAGAATGTTTCCTAGATCAGGGGCGACCACCTATATGTCCTGTATGCATCAGATGGAGACCGTCGTCAACTCGTCATATCGCTGGCAATCTTCCTGATCATACATTTTGTTTCTGATGGGTAGCTGCTCTAATTTGGTATGGCGGTACCTATATGTCGTTTGGTGCGCATGAGTCCAGAATGGTAGAATGGTCCTCGGAAATAGCCACCAGAGTAAACAGCTATTCTTTGCATTACAGGGTGCTTGGATCCAAGCATGGGTGAGGCTAGCAAGTTTTAGTCCTACTACTTTTAGTCATGAGATTAAAACGTATCCAAGCACCCTCTTAGTTTTCGGGTGAATTCCATATATGCCACTCAAAACTTGCCCGTACCCTCATCTGCCATTGGAAATTTCCCTCTCCCAAATATGCCATTGAAAATTTGCACCGTGTACAGATATGCCGCTATGGCCAGTTTGACCGTTAGTTGGCTGTCAAGTGGCATGTGAAAAAACGACTTTGCCCAGGTACTGTAGCGGCGATATACTGTGGCATTCCGAACAAATTTGGACAATCTTGAATTGCGGGGCGTCCGTACTGTAGCGACGATATACTGTACCATCCGAACAGATTTGAAATGCGAACAATTTTTTTGAATTTCAAAATAAATCTCCATAATTTCAAATTCCGAATTCCTAACACTTTTTTTTGAAAAAATTGTTCGCATTTTCAAAAATCTGGCATTTTTTTTGTAAAAGTGGACGCTACAGTACGGTGGCCCGCAATTTCGAAAGTGACCAAATTTGTTCGGAATGCTACAGTGTACCGCCGCTACAGTGCAGGGGCAAAATTGTCTTTCCAAGTGCCGCTTGACAGTCAACTAACAATCAAACTGACCATAGTGGCATATCTGTATGCGGTGCAAATTTACAATGGCATATCTGGCAGAGGGAAATTCCCAGTGGCAGATGGGAATACGGGCAAGTTTTAAGTGGCATATATGGAATTCACCCTTAGTTTTCTTTTTTGATTTTCAATTTTTTGCCGGAATTGCTTCCTCTGATCAGGACAAGGCGTCGAGGCAGCCTACCAAATCATGTAGAGTATCCTGCAAGTAAGCTGGTGGCCTGTGCAACACATGTAATAGTAAGTAGTATACACAAGCAAACTATTAAAAAAACCAGGAACTTTTTTTTTACAATTTTTCCTTTAACAGTGCAGATTCTATCAAAGAAATAAAAACAGTGCAGATTTGGTCTGTGCCAGTGCTGAAGAAGGATCTGATTATCTACCCAACTCAGCATAACTCAATCATTCACCCACTAGTTGCTGCTGCCTAAGATTCCTAGTACTATTCTTCTGTCCATAGTGTGGTGGGGTGTTAGGTGCTGCTAATGCAAATCATTAGACGCCCGATCCCCGACGGCAACGTAGTGGCGGCCGACGGTGCATGCGGGAGCAGTAGTACTACGTGGACAGGCGCCCGGTGCTGGCCGACGTGATGATTAGGGAGCTGGCCAGGGGAATCATGGTGGAGGGAGAATCCTTGGCTTCAACCTTTTATCTGTGCCATGCGCGAGTCGTCGAGCAGTTTACGAAAAGGGTCTCCCCGCTTTAGATTATAAAGCAACGACCAACCAATACAACGAGCTTGCTGGGGCCACATCACAAACGAGCCCAAAAGAAAAAGAAGAGAAAGAAAAAAGAAACAAATGTCGACGCCGGCAGCTCAACTAAGCGAAGATGGCCGACACCCGCTGCACCCTCCGGAGAAGTACCACCACCCGCCAAGCACTCCGAGGCCTCGCGTATCGAGCAACACCTTCATGAAGGAACGCGACGACGACGCCGCTGCTGCCCGGACAAGTCCTAGGGTTTCCCCCGGTACATGGATGACAGTGGGGAAGGGGTATCACCGACGCCCCTCAGAAGGGTCCGGCAACGCCCGCAGGCGCAGCCGCGCGGTGGCGAACGAGCCGCTAGAGATTTCTCCCGCCCCGAAACCACCACCGCCACCCCAGACAATCGGAAGCGCGCTGCGCAACATGCCAACCACCAGCCTGTGCCACCACGGATACCGCACCATCTTCACCATCTCACTGAGGCCACCAACACGAGACCTGGAAGTAGGACAAGGAGACACCGGACTCGATGATAACCGCAACGCAGCCGACAGGAGGGAACCACTTCCACCACCGCACGGAGCCGACCGGGCATAGCAACAGGGACCTGCCAGGCCGCCACCGGCCCGGCCGGACCCCAACGGGTCCGGACAGTCCCTGCAGCCACGCTGCAGCACGCCGGCCGCCGGAGCCATCACCACCGCAACCACGGTCGGCTAGCCTCACCACCAGGGAGCAACGCTGTCACGCCCCGACCCACAGGCCCGCCCCAGCCCACATGGGACCCGAAAGGGCCCAGATCTGGGCCGAGCGGGCGCCGCCGGCCAGCTGCCCACCGCGCCACCCCACAGCCAATGGCCACGCCGCCGCGTCGAGAGCACCCGAGGCCCGTAGAGCTCCACCGCCGGCCGAGCAGCACCGCCGCCGGGCAGGAGGGAGCCCCGACTCCCCCTACAGGCGCGCGGGGAAGGGACATCCGCCGCCGCCGGCGCCACCCGGGCACGCCGGAGGCCACTGCCGGCGGCGGCGAAGGGAGAAGGAGAGGAGGGGGGTCGAGACGGGGAGGAGGGCAGGGGCGCTCCGCCGCCTCGGGGGAAGACGGGAGCGCAGGGGGAGGGGAAGGAGGAGGGGGAGAGGGAGGCGGGCCAGGGGACGCGCGCGACGGCTGCCGGCGGCGGCGGCCGGTGGCGCGGAAGGGGCGAGGGAGGCCGGCGGCGGCGGGAAGGAACCCTAGCTCGGGGGCGGGCTCGGGTCTGCTCCTACCATCAGCTACTTAACTGGTCGAGCAGTTTTAACATGCTCCCTCCTACCCCGTCTTTTCACATGAGAGATAAGAGTATATAATAGATTTGAACCATTGATCTCATTAGTTAGTGGTCTTATTAACTCTTACCTTTTTACCTCACATGTAAAAACAGGGGGTAAGAGGGAGCATGTTAAAATTTGCCTCACGAGTTAGGGCAACTCCAACAGTGTCTGTCATAAGTCATATCGGACTCATTATCCGTTCGCGGATGCGTCCGAACATGTCCGTAGACACAGAAACATGAGCTGGTCATTCAACTCTGTGCATCAAATAATCATCAAATTTAGACAATTGATGGGCCAAACGGACCAAAAAGACAATGAACATGGCTGTGAAGACATGTGATCCAACTGACAGTGGGCCAGCAGGCCCCTGCATGGTGTTCAGATTCACACAAAGCTTCCTCAAGTTTGCTTTCGGTCCATTAGCGCACGCATGATGATGCCTCGTAGGCCACCTCTGGTCCGGCCGGTCCATGCATTGTATGTATATGCATGATGACAAATCTTTATCATAACTCCATCACACGATCTAATTAAACTAGACTTGACAGTTTAAAGCGAAATCCATCATGCATCTGTATTTGTTTCTTTCGCTTGTTGATGTTGCTGCTGCTGTTGTTGTATATACTCATGAGTAGTGTGCTCATGTGACTGATTAATTTGGCTAGGCAAAGTGCGTCCATGATTTAATCCTATCTGTTTGAGCGAGAAATGGGAGTCAAATGGAAAGTACGACAAGCAAATAAATCATATCAAGGATGGAGATCATCACATGGAATGGAATTATATTTGAGGGGCCGAACATTTCTCTTTGCCACGCTATAGTTCATGTCCAATATAGCTGTAAAGTAGCACTGATCATCTCAAGTCAAGCTACTCGAATGAAGTACGACGCTTCCTGTAAGGATATTCGCATGGCTTTGTCCTTTATAATCGTCTTTGGACGGCGGACCGACTTGTGACAAGACGTTGGGCGCCTCCTAAATGTAGTATGTTTGCACAGTGTGTCCTTTGTATTCATTTTAGACGCCCGGTCGACTTGTGATAAGAGGATATGGGCCACCATTGTTGCCTATTTACTAGGTATGGATCAGGTGGCTATGTGGCACAATATTTCGGATGGTTTTGCGCGCCATTCAGGTGTACCTGCAAATGGCCAATCACCCATTAGTTGTGATTCTTGTGAGTTGGAAAATTTGAAAAGAAAATTATGCTAGTGCCTTCAAGTAAAAAATATCCATGCCCTCGGTGTTGGTGAAAAAACCACAGAGGTAGGTCATTCTTGTGTCATTAGGAAGCAAATCCTTTTGCGCAAATTATGCCTTAGCATGCCTTTTGTGACGTGAGCTTTTTATTTATTTATTTATTTTGGATCTCGCCCTATTTCGTTCTCCTGGCCCATTCCAGTTAAAAAAATGAAGTGCCCTCCAGTATTGTAAGTGGCCAACTAATTTACAGAGCTTTTCTCTGCTCACCACATTGCAGTTAGCTAATTGACTATCAACTGGAGAAGGAAAAAGTGCCACCTGGAAAGTATATATATGGACTTGTTTCACGTTATCTTTGAAGTGGACTAGATCTTTGTTCTGTTCTAAGTAATGAAGGAATGAATATACAAAAGTGAATCCCTACGGTTTTGGAGCAGCCACGCAGGGCCGGCTCCATGCATGCAAAGTTAATTAAAAACCAAGCAAAGCAAGCAAGCATCCATCCATAACACTACTCTACTATATATCCAGAGTTGACTAGCTCGTGTCAAGTCCAAATCAGCTCACAGAACCCGATCAAAATACATGGCCTACACATAAGGAACAAAATTAAAGGGAAACCATATACACACAGACATCCTTGCTCTCCATCGTCGCCCCAAAAGATGTTGGTAGACTATTTTTTTCTATACCTTCTTTCCACTTTTCGGAGGACCACCTAGCAAGAAAGAAAGCAGAAGGAATTAAGGAACAGCAACGGCCCTTGACAAGCGTAGGTACGTCGCCGTTGGTGGTCGTCACCGTCGGTGGTCAGTTCTAGCCGAGCAAGAAATACCCCGGAAAAGGGAGGACACGACGATTTGGCCCTAGCCAGGCCAGCAAAAGGAGTGAGTGTCCCGTGGAGCGACGGAATTCGGTCGCCGTCCGGTGGTGGTAGCTGGCGTCGGAAAGTCATGGCCGAGCCGGCCCACTCACACCCACTCACTCGCACTGGCCGACGAGGCGACGACACCTCGCTGATTCGGTCATCATGCTTGCTGCTTGCATGGCCCCCAATCCGCACAGGCGCTGACACCATGCACGTAGCTACCGCATACACTCAATTATCTGAATATTTTTGTCCCCACCAAATCACTACACTACTACCACGTGCGTACGTATCCACATCCATCACTTGGCCAGCTTTAATAGGTGATCTCGTCGTTGCTATGTCCATCGACGGCAAAAATTCATGTTTTACCCTTTTCTGAAAGTTAACCGAGATCTGACCTCAGTTCATAATTTTTTTGGGATCTGACCCTTTTGCTACCGTCAGGGTCCATGACGGTAGGGTTCCTTACCGCCAAACAAGCTGGCGGTAGCATGTACAACCCTACCGCCAAGGTGCCCGACGATAAGTGCGAGCATGCACTGTGTTTCATACTTAGAAAAAAAAAATTACGATGGGGCGTGCAACCCTACCGGCAAGGACCTTGGCACCGTCATGGACCCTGACGATAAGAAAAGTGTCAGATGCCGAAATTTTTGCAAAATAGGGTCAGATCTCGAACAAGTTTCGGAAAAGAGTCAAAACACGAAATTTAGCCACCATCGACCGATCAGTTAGTTAGTGGTAGTGGTATTCCCATGCACGATTACTCCCTCCGTACATAGAAAAGTCCATTAGAGAGGTAAATAAAGTTAGCATATATACCTCCATTAGAGGAGCGAGATCCCAGGTTATAATCATGCTCTAGAAGAAGTGTGCACATCCTCCACTAATCAGGCGGAGAGCGAGTGATCATCTTGCCCGGAAATTCAGTTTTAACGGTGCCCGCTCCTGGGAGTGAGTGAACATTCTACAGGAAGCTACCCAGCTAGCTAGCCCGTTCAAGTGTAGGAACAAACAACAAAGGAAACAAATAGTAAAAATAGGCAAATTGTTGCCGCCGCTGGCGTCTAGAAGGTCGAAGTGTAAGTGTGCCCATAGAGACTCGGACACGCACCACGGCCCGACGGCGACGGTGGAGACAAAGAGAAGTCCGGCGTATGTTGTTGATGTTGCCAAAGGGGAAAAAGGAGCCAACAAATATTCTTCCCGTGGGCAGGGCGTGGTAGCTACGTGCTGACGCGGCTGGCAAACATACCAAAGCGTGCGTTTGGTCGCTAGCAGCGTCGCTCGCGCTGCTGCAGGACCCAGCTAGCTTTCGGTGCCTGGATCGGATAGATACCCCGTCTACTCGGCCGGCCGGGACGCCAGGTGGAGCCGTGGAGGCGCTGTCGGATGATGGATGTGTCTGCGTCTGGGTTCCAGCTAGCATGCCTGGTGCTACCGTCGGTAAACCGGAGTGTCTCCGTGGCCTCGCTGGACTCATATCTGCCACCAGCAACGGCTCTACTTTACTTTGTTTTCCACACGCTAGTTTTGACATCATTTCCTTTTGCTCTTGCCTTTGTTTTTTTTGTGGGATCCAACATTACGTGCTGGTTCTATATCTTTTCTATAAAAGAGAAATAAGTTACTCCCGCAATTAATACTGCAACAACACTAGAGCCCGCCAAAACATCTAGACAAAGGGAAAGTGATGACACAATAATAAAACAACGCCGAAGCCACGAGTAACAAACTCTCCCTTGGCAACACAAGGACAACAATAATAGTTACGCGGAAACATCGCCTCAATGAAGGGAACGGCGCTCAAACTCACTATCGCCGGAGCCAACCATAAAAAGGTAGGTCATGGATTTTTCATCCTAAAGATCAAGCCCAAGCAAACTCCAAACCATGACTTCAACCAGGTAATGGCACGAAAAACCGCCACTACCAGTGCAACCAACTAAGGTCACATTTAGGGTTTTCTCCTTGAACTCAAACCCCCTCCTGGCTTAGACCTGGATGACATGTCCAGTGCCCAGCCATATATATTTTTGTTGCAAAAGCGATGTGAACGTTGCCGTGCGATCGATAACCATCCCCGCAAAAGCAGGGTGCTGAGCTGGGACAGGACGACGGTAATGCCACGGTGATTTCATGCACTCATGGGAACATTACGTGAGCCAAATCTTGTAGTAAAGTTTCTACTTCAACGATGTGATGTCCCCTCTCACTGGTTACCAGTCAGTATCGACCGCGCGCTAGAAGCATGCCCCTGACGAATAGGTGTTGTGTCGATATGCTCTTGGTGTACGTTCCACAAATGAGGGGACAACTAAGTAACACTACGAAGCCCTTCAAGGCTTCATATCTCTGTTTTAAGCACCAAAATGGATGGGATAGATGCATCCAGCAGGCCATTGAGCAACAACAATACTACTACAGCACTACGACAATCGATATGCATGCACATGCCTTATCCATTAGTTTTCTATATGTACATACAATTATACACATAGGACACATACAATTCATACGTGTCATGTACAATAGGGATGTAAATGGCACAATAAACGGCGCCGCAAGGCCCATTTAGTTAGCGTTTGTTAGTTGGATAGTTCATCCCCCCTCCCCCCAAAAACACCTTCATTAGACTGTTAAACTGATAAATGGGTTTAAAGGGGATTGAACAGAACCCGGTTTTAATCCCTATGCATGGAGGCATGCCGACTACAGTAGATCCAATTATCGTCCACCCACCAATCTCATCCCATCCCATCCCTGTAATCTGCCGCTGAAATACTGCCTCGAAAAATCGTGTCTTTCCGCGTTGCCACGCCAGACGAGTAGAAATTAACTGGCTGGCTGGTGCACTTTTCTGGTAATAAAAGATGAGAAAAGTTGCTGTCCGAGCATCTCCAACAGCCGCCCAATGCGCGGCGCGCTAAAAAGTACTTTGCAGCGCGCCCATCGTCTGGAAAAATGCGGCGGGCAGCGCTGGCTACAGCAGCCGCGCTAAAATTTAGCTCGCACGTAGCTCCAGCAGCTGTGCTCAAATGCAGCACGCGCTATTGCATGAACATTGCGTACATATTTTTAAATAAAAATGATACATAATAAAATTCATAGATAAAAAGATACATAGTTCCATAGCATAGATAGATAAAACTACAGTGCAACGACATAAAAAACGACTAGATAGTGCAACTACAACCTACTCCCAGTCGTCGTCATCATCATCATCATCATCCTCCTCGTTGGTCTGGTCCGAGGCATCGAGCCACATGCCCACCTGCTTCAACGATATCGCACTGCGATAGCGCCAGGGCCTTCCGCTGACGCCTGTCCAACCGATCCGCGCGGCGCTTTGCCGTCCTCTCCGCCCAGTAGGCTTGCTCGTTGGCGACGTCCTCCGGTGGCGCCGGCGCCACTCCGCCATGCCTCGCTCGTCCTCCTCGGCGATGAGGAGGCGGCGCTGCCGCCGAGTGTGCTCCGCACGGTCCTGGTCCGTGATAAGACGAGGCGGAGGGGCGACGTCCTGCACCTGCTGGCGCGTGTAGACGTCCTAGAAGTTCATCTGCGTGTGCGGCCTGTCTAGGCGCCACGCAGCCGCGTCGTACGCGCGGATGGCCTCGTGCGCAGTCTGGAAGGTGCCGAGGCCGAGCCGGACGTCGCCGGACCGGATCTCGGCGTAGTACCGGCCGTTGGGGCGCTGGAGCGGCGAGGAAGCAAAGGAAGCTACGAGGAAGCGGGGGAGGCGCGCGTGGCAGTGTGGATAGCCGTGTGGCGAGCGCCGCAATTTATAAGCGCGTCGGAAGTGGTGTGCCAAAAGTAGCGCGCGAGCTGCTGCCTTTTCCTACGCGCGCAATCGTTTTCCGCACGCGCTAGTTACCCGCCACCGCTGGAGCGCGTGAAATCGTCCCCCGCGCGCGCGTCTTTTGGCGCGGCTGTTGAAGATGCTCTCACTCACATCACTCCATCATTGCCGGTAAAACTCGTCATCACATGCACCGGGCGCGTTAGATATTGACACGCTCGGGTTGGTTCGGATTAGTTTAGATTAGATCCAGCCGCACGTCGTCCGTCAAATCCATACACCCATCTGTGATCTACCTGCCGTCGTTGACAACATTCTTGAGTAATTTAACTCATCGTTTGGTACGCACGATGACTCGCCGGTCGACTCCTGCAGCAGCAACAGTGATGCATGCACTAGTAGAAAAAGGGTTATCTGTCCCGGTTGGTAAGGATATTTTGTCCTGGTTGTTGAACCGGGACTAAAGGGTCGTTACTAATGCCCTAGCCCTTTAGTCCCAGTTCTTACACGAACCGGGACAGATGGGCCTTCACGTGGCCGCTGCGGCCAGCCCGGGCAGGAGGGCCTTTGGTCCCGTTTGGTGACACCAACAGGGACCAAAAGGCATCCACGTGTCAGTATTTCAGTGGCTGGGTTTTTTGGTTTTTTTGAAAGGGGGAGGGTTTAGGGGGTAATTTAGGGTGTGTAAGCTAGCTAACAGAGAGAACTGTCATTTCTTATTTCCGTGCTTAATTTACCAACGCTACTGCTATGCCTAAACATGGTTTAGATTAAAGTAAAGGCAACATGTGGTACATGTCGAAAGTAATATTAATCCTAACTTGATCAAGTTTGGATTAGTACTACTTTCGACATGCACCACATGCTTGTTGCCTTCACTTCATTCCAATCCATGTTCATTTCACCCACTGATATATAATAACTCTTCATGCCCGCATCATGCATCATCATAATAACAAGTCCTACTAATCATCATCATACAACTTCTACTCGTTATTAATAACAAGTCATACAATCATCATCCTCATAGTCATCGAACCAACCCTACTTAATTGTTCTTAGCACATGATCATCAGTATTAGGTAGGACCTAAATACCCTCTTTAAGGTAAAATAGCAATAAACAATATACACCCCGACTCTCCATTATGGAGAATGGAGATCATCCTGTCTCCAATTTTTGCGCTTCGCTTCCTTTTGCTTCCAAGAACCTCCTTGCGACTGTCCATACATTTTTTCCATTCTTTGATTTTCATGTCTCCACTTCTTTTAGAAATCCGGTATGGACAGTTGAGATTCGTAGGATGACCTGGTTGTATGTTCAAAACATCAAGGCTACGATTCGGATACATCAAATGAGGCACACAATCCTCTGGGATTATCTGTTGAAAAACATAGTAATAACTTCATAGTTAGCAATGATGTACTAGTTTTAGAAGTATGCAAAAGATGCACGGATGTCGTAATAGTAAGAAATCTTACCAGGGTATCTCCATAGTAGTTACCGTAGTTCAACACGTGCACTAGTGGCACGTATTGACCATAATGTGGAGGAGTTTTACAATAGATATTGTAATTTTCAAGATCAGTACAAAATCCGACCAGATGAGTTTTCTCCTTATAAGTTAACTCAGAGCCATCGGTGTAGTAGGTTCTGTCTACCATGTTCCGCACATTGTTTGAACAATCAAAATAAGCTGTCAATGAAAATAAGCTGTCAACTATTTTGAAATGAACAATATAAATTAGCTAATAACTATGTTTGAGAAACTCACATAGCGGTAGAATTGGAGGCGTATCAACAAGGACCCAAATGTCCATATTGTCTTGCTCGATGTCAGGATCACCAAGATCCATGGTGACAAGCATACCCTCATCAAAACCATACATCTTGCAAAATGCTTCCCAATTTTTGCAACCAAAATGGGTTACGCTCTCAGAATTATACAGATTTACTTCAAAATCTATATCATGATGGGTCCTTAGGTGAATTTTCTTTGTTTCCATACTTTCATGGTCTTCAAAACCCATCCTCTCCAAGACGTAGCGTCTTGCATGGCATGGGATAAGCTAGTCGAATTGTAAAAGATGAAAAGTACACGTTGAAATAGTTGAAGTCGTGCTTAATTACGAAAAAATAACACTTGTCGTCGTTGCGTACCATTTCAACATCGAAGGTCTCCTCCAGCTTAATACTGAAGCGCCGATCTTCGTCCAGGTGAGGCCTGTCGCACAGACCTCGGTCGTCGTGGCACCAGTCGCACTCCCCCGGGAGACTTTCGTCGTCCGAGTACGACATTTCCTATGTTCATAATTCAAATATTAAACGTCTACAATTAAATACATGTACTAAAAACCTAAGTTAGATCATTATTATTCATCACGGGTTGACTATCGGTTTGTCGAGTCTTTTCTTGAAAACTCTCAGCTCACGTGGTGTATACATTCGACCGTTGGTGATGGTCGCTCCTCCTTTCATCCCCGAGTGCATTACACCAAAATGTCTAGCACACGGGAATGAAGGAGAAGCGACCCCCACGACAACAGTCGGGATTCTTCGTCCTCTTATATATATATATATATATATATATATATATATATATATATATATATATATATATATATATATATATATGGTGGAACTCTCCCTCACTGATTCCTCTCAGACATTTGCGACCGTCGGTGATGGTAGCTCCTTCCTTTCGTTCCCGAGTGCATTACACCAAATTGTCTAGCACACGGGAACGAAGGAGAAGCTACCCCCATGACAACAGTCGGGATTCTTCGTCCTCTCATATATGGTGGAGACTCAATAGACTTAAAGTCAACCCGAAATATCGTTTAATTATCTTTCTAAAACCGGTTCGTGGCTGGTCTCACCTCGAGGTCGGAGGGGGTCGGTGACGGGGACGACGGCGGGGATGATGGAGGGGGGCTCCTTTCTGCGAAAACAAAAACCCTATAAGCTATCAACTAATCATATGCATACGCCTTGTATAGTGCTCTCCAATTTTAGCATTCAAAGTAGGAGTAGTTTTCCAATTTGAGCATTCAATAAGCAAAATCAAATCACAAAATAAAGTAGTTTTCAAATTAGGATGCATTCAATTATAAGCAAAACTATAACATCTCCATGCATCCATACATCGTCGAATATTATCACTAATACACCTCGAATACTATCATACATATCGCCAGTACAGCTAGAACCGTAGCGCCCGACGGGTATCGGCGCGGGCGGTGGACACCCAAAGGGAAGGAACCATCACAGGATCATAACTCCAGTGAGATTCCTGAAGAACCTGCCAGGTATTGTCGAACCTGCCCTCCAACGCAACCATGTAGCGACGTACGTGCTGGTCCTCCTCGCTGACACGGTGACGTACCACCTCCGCGGTGTCCGGAAGCGTCGGCACCGTCACTGGCCCACGCGACCGCCACCAAACAAGGATCGGGTCAACGACGGGCTGGCTCCTCACCAACCTACGCCCCCCGGAAGGTAGCACCTCCCAAAACCAGCCCGGCGGAGCCCAGTCCCGGACATGGCCCCTCTGATCAAGCCGGCCTCCTCCGCTGAGTCGACGACGAGGATGCGGGATTGCCATCGTCGACGTCGATGCGGGAATAATTGCTTTAACTAAAAAAATAAACTAGTTCTATTAATTTTCTTGCTAAAAATAAACTACTTCTATATATAGTAAAATAAAGTAGTTTTATTTAATCAACTGGTTCAACTAGCTACTAAGCACTTATTATAAATAAAATAAAGTAGTACTTACTAAAAACAAACTACTTCAACATATAGTAAAATAAAGTAGTTTTATTAAATAAACTAGTTCAACTAGTAAGCACTTACTATAAATAAAATAAAGTAGTACTTACTAAAAATAAACTACTTCTATATATAGTAAAATAAAGTAGTTTATTAAATCAACTAGTTCAACTACTAAGCGCTAACCTAAAATCAAGTAGTACTTACTAATTTTACTTTTTCCTCTACACTAACCTCAAATGCACTAACCTAAAATCGATATCTACTAACAACCTAAATAAAAAATTAATACATATATGAAAAAAAACATATATAAACAAAAAAACGCTATGAAAATTATATTCATACATATATAGCCACATCCATTCATCATATAGCTACCACATACATATATACATTATATATATATGGAAAAAATGCAATGAACAAAAAAATAATACACATTATATGGAAAAAAACATTGAACAGAGCCGTGGCGGCGGCGGCTCACATCGGGGGCGGCCAGCGACGGCGGGGGCGGCGAGGGCGTCGGCAACGGCCACGGTGGGGGGCGCGGGCCGGGGCAGGGGCGTGGCCGGCGACGACGACGACGGTGGGGGCGGGTCGTGGCGCAGGGGCGCGGCCGGGCGTGCTCGGGGGCGGCAGAGGGCGACGGCGTGGGTGGCGGACGGCGTCAGCGTGGGCTCGGGGGCGGCGGACGGCTTCGGCGTCGGCTCGGGGGCACGGGCGACGGCGACGGCGGCGGGGCAACGTTGCGGCGTCGAGGAGGTCGGCATCGTCGGGGGCAACTGGCGATGAAATTCTGAATTTTCGCCAAGTGTTTCTTATATAGGAAAGGCTTTGGTCCCGGTTCGTCGCACCAACCGGGACCAACGCCACCTTTAGTCCTGGTTGGTGCCACCAACCGGGATCAACGGCCTCTTTTCAGCAGCCCAAAGGGCGGGAAGCGGCGGCCTTTGGTCCCGGTTGGTGGCACCAACCGGGACTAAAGGGGTGGCATTGGTACCGGTTGGCGCCACGAACCGGTACCAATGCACCCCTTTAGTCTCGGTTGGTGCCACCAACCGGGACCAAAGGCCTTGTGCTGCTGCGCCCGCGTCGAAAGTTTAGTCCCACCTCGCTAGTTGACAGGGGCGCGCAGTGGTTTATAAGCCCCACTGCCGCACAACTCTCGAGCTCCTCTCCATTGCAGGCTTACGGGCCTAATTGTCACTGCTATGCCTGACGGGCTTACTGGGCCTTCTGCGGGCCTGAATCCTGGCCCATCGATGGGTTTCTAGTCGTATTCAGGCCGTGGTGGCCCAGTAGGTGGCATATTTTTTATTTTTTGCCTGTTTTTTGTTTTTTTTTTGCTTTATTTATTTTGTTTTGTTTCTACTTACAACAAAAAACTTATTTATTTCATTTTATTTTGTTTCTAATTACTTATTTATTTTACTTTATGATAATTCTTTTTGCTATTAAAGTTTCTATCAAAAAAAGTTCTTTATGAAAATTCTTTTTGCTTTTAATGATTTTAAACAGAAAATACTTCGATAATTTTAGTTGCATCAATTTTATATGATTTTAGTTTCAATAACTAGAGGTTTCTTATAATGTTTTGAACTGAAAATACTTTGTTAATTTTAGTTTCATAAATTTTATTAAAGTTTATTTTATTTTGTTTCTACTTATATATTTTAATAAAGTTTATATTATTTTGTTTCTAATTATTTATTTATTTTATTTGTTATTTTTCATGCACCATTTTTCATGCATCTACTAATTATTTTGAGCCATAAGTCCCTAAAATTGAAAAGCATTTCAAATGAACTCTGAAAAGGTTGAAAGTTGGCATGGTATCATCATTTTATCCACATAGCATGTGCAAGAAAGTTGAGAGGGTTACGGCAAAAACTGGATGCACTTCGTGTACAAAACGGACAATCTCTTTCAAAGTATCAGGATTTCATAAGGAAACTCGTCTGTTACAAAGGGATTTAATTTTTAAAACTTATTTGAACTCCTGACTTTTGTGTGTTCAAAATGCACCATTCAAAGCCACATCATCATTTTTCAATCCTTTCTGACTTCATTTGTTATTTTTCATGCATTTACTAATTATTTTGAGCTATAAGACCCTAAAATTGAAAAGCATTTCAAATGAACTCTGAAAAGGTTGAAAGTTGGCATGGTATCATCATTTCATCCACATAGCATGTGCAAGAAAGTTGAGAGGGTTACGGCAAAAACTGGATGCACTTCGTGTACAAACGGACAATCTCTTTCAAAGTATCAGGATTTCATACGGAAACTCGTCTGTTACAAAGGGATTTCATTTTTTTAAACTTATTTGAACTCCTGACTTTTGTGTGTTCAAAATGCACCATTCAAAGCCACATCATCATTTTCAATCCTTTCTGACTTCATTTGTTATTTTTCATGCATTTACTAATTATTTTGAGCTATAAGACCCTAAAATTGAAAAGCATTTCAAATGAACTCTGAAAAGGTTGAAAGTTGGCATGGTATCATCATTTCATCCACATAGCATGTGCAAGAAAGTTGAGAGGGTTACGGCAAAAACTGGATGCACTTCGTGTACAAAACGGACAATCTCTTTCAAAGTATCAGGATTTCATACGGAAACTCGTCTGTTACAAAGGGATTTCATTTTTTAAAACTTATTTGAACTCCTGACTTTTTGTGTGTTCAAAATGCACCATTCAAAGCCACATCATCATTTTTCAATCCTTTCTGACTTCATTTGTTATTTTTCATGCATTTACTAATTATTTTGAGCTATAAGACCCTAAAATTGAAAAGCATTTCAAATGAACTCTGAAAAGGTTGAAAGTTGGCATGGTATCATCATTTCATCCACATAGCATGTGCAAGAAAGTTGAGAGGGTTACGGCAAAAACTGGATGCACTTCGTGTACAAAACGGACAATCTCTTTCAAAGTATCAGGATTTCATACGGAAACTCGTCTGTTACAAAGGGATTTCATTTTTTAAACTTATTTGAACTCCTGACTTTTGTGTGTTCAAAATGCACCATTCAAAGCCACATCATCATTTTTCAATCCTTTCTGACTTCATTTGTTATTTTTCATGCATTTACTAATTATTTTGAGCTATAAGACCCTAAAATTGAAAAGCATTTCAAATGAACTCTGAAAAGGTTGAAAGTTGGCATGGTATCATCATTTCATCCACATAGCATGTGCAAGAAAGTTGAGAGGGTTACGGCAAAAACTGGATGCACTTCGTGTACAAAACGGACAATCTCTTTCAAAGTATCAGGATTTCATACGGAAACTCGTCTGTTACAAAGGGATTTCATTTTTTAAAACTTATTTGAACTCCTGACTTTTTGTGTGTTCAAAATGCACCATTCAAAGCCACATCATCATTTTTCAATCCTTTCTGACTTCATTTGTTATTTTTCATGCATTTACTAATTATTTTGAGCTATAAGACCCTAAAATTGAAAAGCATTTCAAATGAACTCTGAAAAGGTTGAAAGTTGGCATGGTATCATCATTTCATCCACATAGCATGTGCAAGAAGTTGAGAGGGTTACGGCAAAAACTGGATGCACTTCGTGTACAAAACGGACAATCTCTTTCAAAGTATCAGGATTTCATACGGAAACTCGTCTGTTACAAAGGGATTTCATTTTTTAAAACTTATTTGAACTCCTGACTTTTGTGTGTTCAAAATGCACCATTCAAAGCCACATCATCATTTTTCAATCCTTTCTGACTTCATTTGTTATTTTTCATGCATTTACTAATTATTTTGAGCTATAAGACCCTAAAATTGAAAAGCATTTCAAATGAACTCTGAAAAGGTTGAAAGTTGGCATGGTATCATCATTTCATCCACATAGCATGTGCAAGAAAGTTGAGAGGGTTACGGCAAAAACTGGATGCACTTCGTGTACAAAACGGACAATCTCTTTCAAAGTATCAGGATTTCATACGGAAACTCGTCTGTTACAAAGGGATTTCATTTTTTAAAACTTATTTGAACTCCTGACTTTTGTGTGTTCAAAATGCACCATTCAAAGCCACATCATCATTTTTCAATCCTTTCTGACTTCATTTGTTATTTTTCATGCATTTACTAATTATTTTGAGCTATAAGACCCTAAAATTGAAAAGCATTTCAAATGAACTCTGAAAAGGTTGAAAGTTGGCATGGTATCATCATTTCATCCACATAGCATGTGCAAGAAAGTTGAGAGGGTTACGGCAAAAACTGGATGCACTTCGTGTACAAAACGGACAATCTCTTTCAAAGTATCAGGATTTCATACGGAAACTCGTCTGTTACAAAGGGATTTCATTTTTAAAACTTATTTGAACTCCTGACTTTTTGTGTGTTCAAAATGCACCATTCAAAGCCACATCATCATTTTTCAATCCTTTCTGACTTCATTTGTTATTTTTCATGCATTTACTAATTATTTTGAGCTATAAGACCCTAAAATTGAAAAGCATTTCAAATGAACTCTGAAAAGGTTGAAAGTTGGCATGGTATCATCATTTCATCCACATAGCATGTGCAAGAAAGTTGAGAGGGTTACGGCAAAAACTGGATGCACTTCGTGTACAAAACGGACAATCTCTTTCAAAGTATCAGGATTTCATACGGAAACTCGTCTGTTACAAAGGGATTTCATTTTTTAAAACTTATTTGAACTCCTGACTTTTTGTGTGTTCAAAATGCACCATTCAAAGCCACATCATCATTTTTCAATCCTTTCTGACTTCATTTGTTTATTTTCATGCATTTACTAATTATTTTGAGCTATAAGACCCTAAAATTGAAAAGTATTTCAAATGAACTCTGAAAAGGTTGAAAGTTGGCATGGTATCATCATTTTATCCACATAGCATAATGTGCAAGAAAGTTGAGAGGGTTACCGCAAAAACTGGATGCACTTCGTGTACAAAACGGACAATCTCTTTCAAAGTATCAGGATTTCATACGGAAACTCATCTGTTACAAAGGGATTTCATTTTCTTGAACTTATTTGAACTCCAGACTTTTTGTGTATTCAAAATGAACCATTCAAAGCAGAGACTTATTTTAAATGGTGCATATTCTACACACGAAAAGTCTGTAAAGATCGCCAACCCCAACCGAAAAAAATAAGCATAGATGCGCCTATAGAGAGAATTCAACCTAAATTCATAATAAATTTCTATGAATTTCTGAGAAATTCACTCTGAATTTAGGTCAAATTCCCTGTATAAGGGCATCTATTTTCATTTTGAGAGGAGCTCAACAAGGCAGAGAGGGACGGGCTTATAAATCGGTGTGAGCGCCCTTCGGTTGGCGAGGTGGGACTAAACTCTGACCGCAACGAGGACCAACCCTTTATTCCCGGTTTGTGGCACAAACCGGGACTAATGGTCATGGGCCAGGGGTGAGGCGCATTGGTCCCGGTTCGTGCGTGGAACCGGGACCAAAAGGTCCAGGCGAACCAGGACCAGTGGCCCACGTGGCCCGCCCCCCCCCCCCCCCCCCCGGCTCATGAACCGGGACAGTTGCCTCCTTTGGTCCCGGTTCGTGAGCGAACCGGGATTAATGATACTACGAGGGTTGAACCAATGCCCTGTTTTCTACTAGTGATGCACGGCTCGTGCGATGCGTGCATCCACCTATCCACGGAGACACAGACACGGAGTAGTGGTGGCAACAGATCGATCTTCGGGTGTACGTAGTAGGCAGGCGCCGTGATATTACGCATTTTTCAAATGAAAAGACAGGAAATAGGGCGCAGAAGAGAGTAGGGCCGTTTGGAGGCCAACGGCGGGACACATCAAGGCGGGAGTGGCCATTAACGGGTCGACACAGCTCGCACACGATTACCCTGGGTCGTGAGGAGTCCATGACAGCCTGATTAATTTGCTTGGTACATGCATCATCATCATGCACATTAGCCAGGATACGTGCATGTACCTGCAGGAAAAAAGGCCTCTCCAAGAAGCCACTAGCCATGATACCAAATCGCTGCAGTACGTACGTAACGGAGAGAGACGGGCAGCTGGAGCGCGAGCGCATGCAACAGGTTGATAAAGGACGCGGCTAGCTAGCGCAGCGGCGCCCGTTGGTTGTATGGAGCGCATCCTCCACGCGCGCGCGTTAAACAAAACGACTAGAACACTGCTACGTCTCGTGTCCGTCCGCATTGGCACCATTGGCCTGGAGCCGAGGACGACCGATCTGACGGCCCCGGCGCCGGACTACGTCTCGTGTCCGTCCGCATGCCATGTAGCATACCGCTCATTTGCACCATTGGCCTGGAGCCGGGACGATCGATCTGACGGTCTCGGCGCCGCCCAGGGCCCCCGGAATCCAGGGGCCCCTCCCCAGTCTTCGCGTAGGCTATGTGGCCAGCGTATTTCAATGGTCAGGAAAGAAAATCCTATAGGCTGGGCCGTAGGTAGCACGCGCAGATGGACGCGTAAATGCGCACGCAGCAGTCCGCAATTAGCGCATCGATCGATTCTTTCCTTCGTCCACGTAAAAAAAAGGAGCGATTGATTCTTTCCTGATCAGCAATTGCAATTCTCAGCGGCCACCGGCGCTTGGCCTGTTCAGAACTGCGCGATAGGTTCTCCTATTCCGTTTTCTATCATGTGTGTTATAAGCAACTTTGTCTATGCCAAAAATATAAAAAGCTTGTTCAACGCAAAATATAAACAAACTTTGTCCACACAAAATTATGAACTATTTTTGTTCTACAACAAAAATGTAAAGAAAATGATTATGTCCTACCACTTTAAAAGAAGCAACTTCCTTCTAGTTTCGTTGGGTGCACGTGATCCTGACGATATGATTTAGCGGGCAACTCTATGGAGTTTTCTGAAAGACTCTAATGTTTTCCTCGAGCGACTAGGTAGTAGTATAGCAGAAAACACACACGGTAAAGGCAGCCAAGCCCCCCTCCCTAGTTTTGCTGCTGTCTGTGATCCTGATGATGTGACTTAGCGGGCAACTCTGTGGAGTATTTCGAACAACTCCATTGTTTTTCTTGGGCAACTACGTCATATCTCCAGCTATGACACCTGAAAAAGGAATAAAGCATATGCACATGTTCATTTTTGGAGGGGTTCAGAGAAAAAATTAATCCACTAAATCATTCGCCCGTAGATTTAGCTGCACCCCCTTCCCCTTCTACGATCATTTTCCAAGTATTTACGATCGTTGCATGGGATCCCACCCGAGGATAATAAAATATTGACGCATCTCTATGACGCAAACCTAATCGAAAGGTATCTAAAACCTTTAGATATTGCCCAAAATATGGTATTGGTATGTTTTTGCTCATGTTTTAGACAACTACTGGATACATGGTTTTAGGCAACCGTGTGGTTCATTGTGAGCAATTATTGACACCTAAAAAATGGGATAAAGAACATACACGTTTTCGTTTCTGGAGGGGTTGAAAAAAACTTAATCCCCTAAAAACACTTTGTGGTTTTAGTTATATCCCCATGTCTAGCTCAACCCCTCCCCCTCTATGATCTTTCACCAAGTATTTATGATCGCACAAAGGATCCCACCACGAGGAAAAATAAATTCTTGGCATCTCTATGGCACAAACCTAATTGAAAGATATCTAAAACCTTTATATATTTGCCAAAAGATGGTCATGATAATGTTTCTGCTCATGAGGATCGGGCAACAGGATACATCATTTTAGGCAAATGTATGGTTGATTGTGGGCAACTATGACACCTAAAAAAAGGGATAAAGAACATACACATGTTTGTTTTTGGCGGAGTTCAAAAAAACATAATCCCCTAAAACCACTTTGTAGTTTTTGTTATGCCCCCATGTCTAGTTCCACCCCCTCCCTCCACTACGATCATTCGCCAAGTATTTACGATCGCACTAAGGATCCCACGCCCAGGAAAATAAATTCTTGGCACATCTCTATGAAACAAACCTAATTGAAAGATAACTAAAACCTTTAGACATTTGCCAAAAAATGGTCTTGTAATGTTCCTGCTCATGAGGACCGGGCAACTAGATACATGGTTTTAGGCACCTGTATTGTTGATTGTGGGCAACTATGACACCTGAAAAAATGGATAAAAGAACATACACATGTTCGTTTTTGGAGAGGTTCACAGAAAAACTTAATCCCCTAAAACACTTCCTGGTTTTAGTTATGTCCCCATGACCAACTCCACTCCACCACCTCCCCCCTCTACAATCATTCACCAAGTATTTACGATCGCACCAAGGGATCATATCCCGAGGAGAAGAAATTCCTTACGCACCTCTATGACACAAACCTATTGAAAGGTATCTAAAACCTTTAGATATTGGCCAAAATATGGTCTTCATAATGGTTCTGCTCATGAGGATTGGGCAGCTGGATCGCACCAAGGATCCTACCCCAAGGAAAATAAATTCTTGGCGTTGATCTCTGAAAGAAACCTAATTAAAATGTACCTAAAACATGTACATATTTGCCAAAATATGGTCTTGGTAATGTTTTTAGTCATGAGGGTTGGGCAACTGGATACCTAGTTTTAGGCAACCGTATGGTCGATTGTGGGCAACTATGAGACCTGATAATAAAGGGGATAAAGAACATACACATGTTCATTTTTAGAGGGTTCACCAAAAATAACTCCTAAAAACACTTTGTGGTTTTAGTTTTGTCCCCATGTCTAGCTCCACCCCCTCCTCCTTGTACGATAATGATTGTGGGCAACTATGAGACCTGATAATAAAGGGGATAAAGAACATACACATGTTCATTTTTAGAGGGTTCACTAAAAATAACTCCTAAAAACACTTGAGGGCCGTCAGATCACACCATGTTTTTGCTCATGAGGATTGGCAACTGGATACATGTTTTTAGGCAACTATATGGTTGATTATGGGCATCTATGTTATCTTCCATGTATTGTGCATTAAAAGGGGATCCAAACTGTGTAGGGCAACTCTCGTGTCTTTTTTGTGTGTTTTTGTTGCTTTGTTGTATGATAATTCTTCCGAAATCACACCATGCTTTATATTGTGGTGTTCTATGATCTATGGCATGCAGTTGCTCTATTCTGGTTCACAGTTGCTCTATCCATACTAGCACCTTTTTTGTGTTGCTATTTTCATAGGGACGATGTTGCAGGGCTGTCTGGATTCAAGACGGGCCGTCGAACCAAGCTTTTATTTAGTTTGAAAGACAGGGACATGGAAGAGGAATCAACCACTTTGGGGGGGTAGGAGGATCCTGAATTATATTTTGAAGTTAAAATTTGTTCTATTTAAGAAAAGTTAACGTGGACGATGAGGAGAGCGTTGCTAATTTGTCTTGGATGTATGGGGTGGTGCATAATGCTTATGTATAATATTTTGGGCAACCAGAATTAACATTGCTGTGAAAAATGTTTATTTACTCTTTTCTACTTTTGAGCAATCTAAAAAGGGAGAAAAGTTTAGTTGATCTTTGAGCAACTATACATTGTGCCTTGAGCAACTATACAATATGCTTTGAGCAACTTTCCTCACCTGGATTATCCTCGCCGTGAACCATGAACAACTACTGACTTTGCCCGTCCATGTTCCAGACCCGTGATCCTAGCAGGGTTTCGATCCTACCATAAACAAAAGGAGAAACAACCAAAAGATGAGAAAAATAGAGTGATTGATGCATGTGTGTGTATCTGACATGCATTGCCGCCCCAAAAAGCAGACTGCCCCTATCCTCAATGAGGAGCTCATGCATGCTGCTGCCCTTATATTCTTGCTAGTCTGCACTTTGGTTGCTATGATGTACAACACAAAAAGAAGTGTGGGGTCTTACTAAAAAGGGAAAAACACATCAAGCCGATCGGACAAGTTCCAGCTATAATGAAACTATCCTGGCACAAGTGGCCTGAAGAGCAGATGAGCAAAGAAGAAGACTGTAGGTTTCAGCAACTACAATAGGTAGTCTCGATGCTAAACCGTAGCTCTGTTCGTCAACAAGGTTAGTATATATTGTAAGATTTCTAGACTAAAACAACAGTTGAATATGATATGTTCTACCACAACTACTACTTGCATTGATCTAGCTTCAGACTGCATGTACATAGACAAACCATCAGTTTATCACTGTATCATGCCTTCCATCACTACTAGGAAAAGGCCTGCTAGTGGCGCACCAGTTTTGCCTACTAATAGCGCACTACTGGTGCGCAACTAGCACCACGCCATTAGAATTAAATACTAATAGCGCACCCCTGGTGCGCTATTAGTATCTGGTATACTAATGGCGCACCACGCAGTGCGCCATTAGTATGCCTCCCAGGGGCCATATTTACCCATGTGCCTTGGCATACTAATGGCACACTAGGGGGTGATGCGCCATTAGTGTCCTTTCTGCAGTGCGCCATTAGTGTGCTGAGTGGTGCGCCATTAGTATGAATATTAGGGATTATTTTTTTTTCTTTTCTGATATTTGCACAGGTTACAAAACATATTACTGCACATAATATAGAGAGCACAACATATAAATAGCAGATTTATCGAATACAATAGAAGATTAGTCTCCGAATACAATTCATCATATTAGTCTCCGAATTTCAAATACCGAACAAAGTTATAACATTACAAGTCTCGAAACCGCGAGTAGCGAATTTGTCTTCACATTACAAGTCGATATCGATCATCTAAACTACCATCACATAGAAGAGAGCTGCGGTCATCACGATTAGCATCATCACGATGAAACTGGTCTTCATCCGGTTCCTCCTCCGCTCCCTCCTCTCTCCCGCTAGATAGCGCGTGTATCTAGGTTCCGCCTCCGCCCTAGTGGTGTACCCTTTGTAACTGTTACCGCTGAAACGGTGAACCTGTCTCCGACACTCCTCCCAGTCGTCGTAGACTCCGAGAACCTTACCCTTGTACACGACATACGACGGCATCTCTATATATGCACTAGCCAAACAAAACGTTAGTAGCAATTCACAGACAATACATAAGCAATATATAAGTATGCAACAAAAGGAACGGAAGAAAAAAGCGGCGCATTAATAGCACGATTCATGGTCCTACTAATAAATAGCATCGATTACATATAAGTTGAACGACTGTCCAAACCAAAGAGACATACAAGTTCATTAAAGTTTAATATTACAACATGAGTCAGTCGACATTTCAGAACTACATAGCATCACTACTTTCGACTCGACTCAGGGACCGGAGTGTGGATGAAGCCGCCTTCTTTCGTGATGGTCATGAAATCGCGGGTGTTGTCAGCCTGCATTTGTAGCGTTGTTTCTATCTCACTGTTGGACGGTTGATGTCTGAGATAGAACTGCCCCGGGGTACGAAGGACATCTTGATGGATGATTTCCGCAAACTCCGACTGGATGCGAAAGAATTCTTGTCTGATGTACGCGTCCTGGATTGCCGACGGGATGATTTCCGCCAAGGTGCCATAGGGATGTCCGGCATGTCCGGTAGCTTGCGGCGGTCTTGCCATGGCTTGGCGCCGGCACGACTGGCGGTGTTGTCTGTGGGGTGGTGTCCCCCGCCCCCAAACGAATCTGGCTCTTCGGCCAAAGCAGGGGCCAGCTTATGCAGGCGCTGAGGGGCATCTCATCATCTTCGTCGGCCCCAGCGGGTCGAATCGGAGGTAACAACTCATCGCAGCCTGGCAGCACCCGAACCAGTTCAACCCTATACACGGTGGGTGGCATCGGATTACCGTGGAACACGGGGTTGCCCGGTTGAACGATTCTGCCCTTGGCGACATCGATCAACTCGCCGCCCACGAAGTGCAGGAGAGTGCATGGAACGTCGGCGGCGCCCTGCGAAAACAAGTAGGGCGTCAGGGATGCCCAGTCAAAGGCAAGGAGATGAAGTCATCGGCCGAGAGGCTTAGTTACCGTGATGGCGTCGAGCTCGGCTAATGTCGAGGCACCGCCAACGACGGGCGTGCAACTGACGGAGGGGCCGCTTGCTGCCGAGGTGCCGGCCGGCGTACACCCGGTTGCATTAAGCTCCAATGCCCGTGCTAGCGCCGGAGACACCAAAACCGCCTCCGCCAGAGACACCAATGGCGCCGCCTGCGCGTTGTGCGAGTTGCTGGCCGTGAAGCTGGGAACCGGGGGCGGCCCCTGTTGGCCGCCCGCAATCCACGCCTGCAGCCCCTCTATCAAGCTAGGCACAATGGCGGTGAGCGTCGTTCCCAGTTGTTGTTGCACTTGCTCTTGGACAATCTCCGGAATCCGCGCCACCTGTGCCTTGAGTTCTTGAACCTCGCGCGACTGGCTTTCCGAGCTGGTCTTTTTCTCCTTTCGCCCACCAGCGTTATAGTATGACGACCATTTTGTGGAAAATCCTTTGCCGGCCACACGACCAGCTGACGACGGCTTACTGAGCTTATCCTTGTTTTTCATTATGTTCAACGCCCTACTTAGAGTGCTATCCCAAGCTGGGGAGCTCTGAGACGACCCCGCGCTACTGCTTTCAGTCTCCCGCGGAAGGAATGTGAACCATTTAGAAATTTGGCTTCATTAACTAGAATGCAACCATATATGTAGCTAATTACACGGGGGTGTATTCCTTACCAGAACTTTCTCAAGCTCCTTGGTCTTCGGATCCGTGGTAAGCTCCTTTGTTACTGGGTCCTCCTTGTACCGGGCCCTGACATAGTTCCTGGTTTGCTTCTCACGGTATTTCTCGAAGCGGGGTGGTAGGCCTTGCTCGGCACCCTCCGCGTCCTCCTTGTCCCATATAGGTTCCGCCACTCTGTAACCGCCGGGACCGAGTTTGTGGACCCCTAAGTTCAAATCCCGCATCTCTTTCCCCCGCTGACTTGATTCCTCGGATGCGCCGCTCTCGCACTTGATCTTGAACTCCTTGTAGTCATCTTCGCTGATCGAAGGATTTTTCGCCTTGATCTTCTCATAACTTTCACCTTTGTTAATCATTCTCTTCACCGCGCTTCTCCAAGTAGACAGGGCCGTGCTCATCTTCGTGAGGGCGGCACTATTCACTTTATTCCCTGAGAGGCATGTGTTTGCAAACTCAGCGGGGAACTTGTATCGTTCGTGTAGCTTCGTGAAGAGGAGGTTGCGCAAATTCCCTCGGTCCTTATGCCTTAGGTTCTCGGTGTTGATCGAGACGGTGCTCCGGAGAATGCACCCGAGCTGAACCGAGTACCCCTTGACTAATTCTTTGGGCGCCGTTGGATCCCCGTCGCAGTTCACTTCAGTAAATTCCTCCTTGACGGTGCCGAGCACGTTCGGGTGCCGGTCCTTCCGTTGCCTCTTCGGTTGGCTGCCATCTGTGCGTGCGCTGCCATCATTAGTGGTGGCATCCTCGGCGGCACCATCAGTGGTGTCATCCCCGACGCCACTAGGGGTTGTGTAGTCAGGATCGGTGTCTTCCGCGGCGTCCTCATAGCGGTGAGGTTCTTCCTCCATCTCCTGGGACAGCTCCCAGAATGCCTTGCCGCCCGAACCGCCGGCCTCATCGTTGTGGGCCATGTTTCGCTCTAAATAGGAAAAAAGTTCGGTCAAAAAGTTGGTTATTGTCAAGGAACAAGATCTCTAAGTTGACCAAATAACCTAATTCTCGAGGAATTCGTTGTTAGTGTGTTGTTGCTAAGGTCCAAGTCCCTTCCTAACCCCCTTCTTCTTGTCTCCTCTCACTATCTCTCTCACACACATGGCAAGCAAGGGTGTCTGAGTGTGTGAAAAAATACTAAACTAATCCAAGGGCTGAAAATTGTTCATCTGTTTCAAATTGCAGTTTTCTTTCTTGGGGCTTCGGTGTGCAGTACAAAACTGAATTTTGGAAATCTACAGAATGAACAAGCTAAGGGCTGCAAATGCCCGCAAGGCTTCAAGGGTGACGGCATAATGGCTCAGTGTTATTTAAGGGTTGGTTTGTGAGGAATTATCATGGTCTCATCATTTAGGGTTTGTCGACACCGAGGCATCCTAAAAGCTAAGCTACTAAGATACCCCGGCCCATGCATTAGTCGCAAGTACCCCATATGTCCTATTTTTTTTAGCAAAGTCATGCTAAAATTCACGGAAAATTTCAGCATGACCTTTGCTGAAAATAGGACATATGGAGTACCCGAATTTGCCGGAACAGAAGTTAATCGACATTCCGGCAAACTCAAGGGCCTCTCGGGGTACCTGCAAAATCATTGAACAAGTTGCAGTTCCAAGTTTCAGTTCCAAGCATGCATGGTAATCTCAACTCATCAACCATATCTTCAACTGAGTTCAGACTTCATAGATCATAGATGATACAGTTCAGACTCAGTTCAGTGAAACTCTGCCATGTGCAACAAGCAAAGTGCAGTAGATTTGTGTAACACGTGCTTCAGCTATGTCACTTGAGTTTCAAGAGGAAAAAACAAGAACTAAATCATGTTATCTCACTGACAGCATGGATTGTTTTCATTTTTTCCTTCCAAAAAACAAACAATGTAGTTGATGGTTGCTGGTTGGACCTGCTGCATTCAGTACTTCAGCTCATGCAAGAAAAGTTTACTAGCCTTATCCTGTACTTTGTTTAGCTCACTATTGCATTATATATGCATGTGTTGCTGGTGCTTGGAGATGCTTAAAGAAAAGATTTAATCACCAGTACTATTGCATTAAACCTGAGACTGAGAGGCAACCTGTCGAGCAAATATTGAACTACAAACCAGACTACTTGATGTTTCTTCTATCCTATTTCCATCTTACCCATGATTTAGTAAAATTCATACATAAGCTACAATACAAGTTAGAGTTACCATTTCTCCTAGCCAACTAAAAGACTCTGAACTTGTTCAGTTTCAGAAAAAATAAAACTCTGAACCTGTTCTAAAAAAATGCTCTAAACTTGTTCAGGTGTGATGGCTAGCAGAAAGCTGCAGTTTCAGATGCAGGGTGTACATTTGATGGTAAATGAGCATTAGTCTGGAAATTGAGTCTGTTTCAAAAGGAGTTGCAGTTCACAGCAGACCTAGTGTGCTTTATTTAGCTCACTAATGAAAATTAGTGGGCTGCTGATGTCGGTGGGGTGGGTCGAGGTACTGAACTAGAGAAGCCATTTGGCTTACTGAACATTTTTCAAGACAGTGTTTGGCACCACTTTATTCAAGATTAAGCACCACTTTATTAATATACTTAATAATTTAACTAATTAAACATGAGAGGAAACCTGTCCAGCAAGTACTTGTATTGCATTGCAGACTAGTACTTCATCCATTCCCCTTGCCCCTTGCAGACTAGTACTTCATCAAGTACTTAATAATTTAACTAATTCAAGACTAATTACACACAGCTATAATACACACAGCAAGTACTTGTATTGCAAGGAGGCTTATTTTGTTGCAAAGGCCAGAGTCATGTTAATTACACTGATGCATCAATCCTACCTCCTTCTGGACAAGTAGTTTGTACAAGCAAATAAATATATTGTGTAGTTCTTCTGGACACCACTAAAACATCAGCAACCAAAATATTGTGTACTGATCTAGGTGCTAACCGGTGATTAACAATGGTGGGAATGATTTGAGAGAACGAGGAGGTGCTCACTTCCTGGATATGGATGTTCAAGTTCATCAGTGACGGCGAAGGCATGAACTCGAGAAAGATAGAGGTTGCAGAGGGGGGAGAAGGAGGAGGGGGCTAACCTTGACCGGAGGTAGAAAATAACCACAAAATTTTCGCTGTCGTGGTCGCTGAAGGGGGTCGGAGCACGTCGTGGCCTTCCCCTTGCCCCTGCCGTTGCCGTGGTGGTGGTGGTGGTGGTGGCGCCAAGACGGAAGGAAGAGATGGGATCTGGCAGCACCAAGGAAGCAGCAGCACATGAGAGGAAGGAGATGGAGTTGGCGCACATGAGTGGATGAGGAGGAGGGCGTACCTGGGCTGCTATGACGAGGTCGTGCTATGACGGTGTCGACGGAGCGGCGACAGGAGGCGAGGCGCTGGGGGCTTCGGGGCGGTGGTGGTCGGGTGCGGCGGGGGCGGTGGGGGTCAGCGTTGGGGGCGGTGGGGGTCAGCGTTGGGGGCGGTGGGGGTCAGCGTTGGGGGCGGTGGGCGACGGGCAGCGAGGCGTCGGGGCAATGGGAGGCGAGGCGCCTGGGGCGCTGGGGGCGGCGGCGGCGCAGTGGGTCGGGGCGGCGGAGGCGGCGCAGTGGGTCGGGGCAGTCGGCGGGTCGGGGCAGCTGTGGGCGAGTGAGAGAGATGGGGAAGATAGAAATTTTTTTAGTGGGGGAAGGGTTAGCAATGGCGCACCCCCGAGCGGTGCGCCATTAGAATTTTTTTTATAGCAATGGCGCATCCACATGCGGTGCACCATTAGAAATCTTTTTTTTGTATAGCAATGGCGCATCCAGAGAGGTGCGCCATTAGTAATCTTTTTTTTTGAATAGCAATGGTGCACCTCAGAGAGGTGTGCCATTAGTAATCTTTTTTTGTATAGCAATGGCGCTCGGGGGGAGGGAGGGGGAACCGAGCGAGGAGACAGGGAGGGTGCGGGGGGTCGGCGGCGGCGGTGGAGCGGGGAGGGCGCGGGGGGTCGGCGGCGGCGGTGGAGCGGGGGAGGGTGCGGTGGGTGCTCGGCGGCGGTGGAGCGGGAAAGGGTGCGGGCCGGGGATCGGCGGCAGCGGTGGAGCGGGGGAGGGTGCGGTGGGTGCTCGGCGGCGGTGGAGCGGGGAAGGGTGCGGGCCGGGGGTCGGCGGCGGCGGTGGAGCGGGGGAGGGTGCGGTGGGTGCTCGGCGGCGGTGGAGCGGGGAAGGGTGCGGGGGGTCGGCGGTGGCGGTGGAGCGGGGAGGGTGGGGGTGCTCGGCGGCGAGGGGGATCTGGCGAGGGGGGATAGCGATCGAGATGGAGGGGGACCGAGATCGAGTGTCCTCATGAATATTCAATATTTTTTCATATTGAATATGAAAAAATATCATCAAATTTGAAAAAATATTCATGAATTCAAAAAGTGCCCATGAAATTTAAAAATATTCATGAGTTCAAAAAATATTAACAAATTCAATACTTTTTGTGAGTTAGAAATTCAATACCATAATAAACATAAATAAATATTCATGAGGACACTAGAACAGAAGAAATATCATTTCAATATGTCGAAATACAATCGAGAAATGAAGGCTACAATTTAAATACAATCGATCTTAGCTAGCTATCTGTTCACAATCTTCTTGCCCTTATTTTTCGTAAATGGAGTTCTTCTCTTGAACGGACGTCCTTTAGGTAGGGTGGTCCTGCTTCTTCTTGTGGTGTATGCTGGTACTTCATCGTCGTCGTCATGTTCCATCTTTGGGTCGCCGTACTTGTCGAAGTCTTGCTCATTGGCGACTCCATCCATTCCGATGATCTTCCTTTTGCCTCTCCTCACGACAACACGACTGGGCTTTGACGGGTCGGTAATGAAGAAGCATTGGTCCACTTGGGAAGCCAGTACCCATGGCTCATTTTTCGCGGTGACGTTTGCGCCCGCGGTCTTGGATTTGGCTTCGGGTATAACCATGGTGGTGAAATACCGGTCTTCTTTTAGGACGCTCTTGGCCCATCTGACACGGAACATCGGGACCTTCTCTCCAGCGTAGCTCAGCTCCCAGATCTCCTCGATCCTTCCGTAGTATCTGTCCTTGTCGTTACCGGTGTAGGATTCCATCGTTACCCCGGAGTTCTGATAACCATCGCTCTTCATGTCCTTTCCCTCGGTGTAGAATGTGTAGCCGTTGATATCGTACGCCTCATACGTCATCAGGTTGTGCTCGGCGCCCTGTGACAAGGCGAATATGAGTTGTTCTTCCGCGGAAGAATCCTCATGTAAAGGGTACGACAGAAGCTTCTGCTTGAACCAACGCGTGAAACATGAGTTGTGCTCTTTGATTATATCTCCGTCCGTCCTCTGTTGGCCTCGGTCATTGTACGTCTTCTCAATAAAGGTTTTGTGCTCTACCACCCAAGGATCGACCACGTCTATGTGTTGTAGCGCGACTAGGTTTGCTCTTTCAAAGTCGGCGAGTCGACCCTCGAAGTCGACATGCATTTCGCGGCGACCCTCACGGTGACCCCATCCAGCGAGCCTGCCGAGGTGCCTGTTGACGGGCAGACCAACGGGGTTCTCGATGCCTAGATAATTCGTGCAGTAGGAGATGCACTCTTCGGTCAGAAAGCCCCTGGCTATGCTTCCCTCTGGACGTGACATGTTGCGAACGTATCCTTTGATGACACCATTCATCCTTTCGAACGGCATCATGCTGTGCAGGAACGTCGGCCCGAGTTGGATGATATCCTCCACGATATGGACCAGCAGATGCACCATAACGTCGAAGAATGCGGGCGGGAAGTACATCTCAAGCTCGCATAGTATCACCACGATCTCTTCCTGTAGCCTTCTGAGTTGCCTCACGCCAACCGACTTCCGAGAGATGACGTCGAAAAAGTTGCATAGGCCAAATAGCGTTTCACGGACGTGCGCGTCCATGATCCCACGGATTGCAACTGGAAGTATCTGCGTCATCAGCACGTGACAGTCGTGAGACTTCATCCCGCTGAACTTCTGCTTCGCTGAGTCTAGGTATCTGCTTATCTTCCCCGCGTAACCGTAAGGAAGTTTTACTCCTACGAGGCAGGTGAAAAACTGATCGATCTCCTCCTGACTTAGAGTGAAGCACGCGGGAGGGAAGTCATTTCCGGTCTTCTTGGCCTTTTTGCCTTTGCGACGACTTTCCGTGTCCTGCTTCGCCTCATCATCATCATCATTAGCGTGAAGCTCCTCCCTGATGCCCATTGATTTCAAGTCTGCCCTTGCTTTCGGCCCATCTTTGGTCCTCTCCGGCATGTTGAGCAGGGTACCAAGCAGACTCTCGCACACGTTCTTCGTGATATGCATGACATCAAGGCTGTGAGGCACACGGTGGATCTTCCAGTACGGCAAGTCCCAGAAAATAGACCTCGTTTTCCATACCTTCAGCAGCGGCTCTTGCGCCTTTCGCTTCTTTCCCGGCTCTGGCGCCTTTTGCTTCTTTCCCGGCAGTGGGCAATCTTTCCAATTTTTCAACAGCTCGTCTATTTCCTCGCCGCTCCTCGTACGCGGGCGTCTTTGGGGTTCGGTTTCACCATCGAACAGATTCTCCATGGGTCATCGTCGCGAAGCCACCTTCGATGTCCCATGAACACGGTATTCGAAGACCCGGGATCTCTATCTAGCTGGCTATATGTTGTGTCATCCATGCACCTGACGCATCCAGAAAATCCGTGGACCGTAACCGAGATATCCGTAACCGAGATAGTCGTGCACCGTCGTGAGCAGTGCAGCTCTCATAGGGAAATATTCTTTCTCTGCGGCGTCCCACGTATTGGCTGGCGTTTTCCACAGCGTGTCTAGCTCCTCTTTCAGCAGCCCCAGATACAGATTGATGTCGTTCCCTGGTTGTTTCGGCCCTTCAATTAGCATACTCATGTGAATGTACTTCCTCTTCATGGACAACCAGGGGGGAAGGTTGTACATCCACACAAACACAGGCCAGGTGCTATGTGTGCTTCTTTGGCTGCCAAACGGATTGACTCCATCGGTGCTCGCACCCAGCACGATGTTCCTTGGATCGTTCCCAAATTCTGGGTGTTCGAAGTTCAACGCTTGCCACTGGCTCCCATCCTTAGGGTGACTCAGCATCTTGTCTTTTTTATTTATCTCCGGATCATTTGCGTCATCTTCTCGCTTCTTCTCCTCCCTATCCGCGTGCCAACGCAAGAGCTTTGCTACCTTAGGGTCCGCAAAATACCGCTGCAGACGAGGAGTGATCGGAAAGTACCACAACACTTTTCGAGGAGCTTTCTTCCTCTTCTTGTATCGAGTGACGCCGCACACCGGACATATGGTAGACTCCGCGTGCTCGTCCCGATAAATGATGCAATTGTTCATGCACACATGGTATTTCACGTGCGGTAAATCCAGAGGACACACGATTTTCTTCGCCTCCTCGAAACTGGTCGGGCACTTGTTCCCCTTGGGAAGACGTTCGTGCCAGAATGACATGTTCTCGTCGAAGCATGCGTCGGTCATTTTGTGTTTTACCTTCATCTCCAGAGCCATGAGCGTTACTTTCAGGCGGGTATCCTCGGGCCTGCATCCTTCATACAATGGAGTAACCGCGTCTATCTCCAGTTGATCCAGCTTGGCTTTCTCTCGGGCGGCAGCTCTTGCGTTATCCGTCTGCTTGAGAAGCAGCTCTTGAATATGAGGGTCCTGCACCCAGCCCATCGATGGTCCATCGTCGTCTGCTCCGGCATCTTCATCTTCATGATCATGCCCTTCGTCTGCTCCGGCATCTTCCTCATCATCATGTCCGGCATCTTCTACATGATGACTGTGTACTGCATCTACTTCGTGATCATGTCCTGGAGATTCTTCGTCTTCTCGCCCGCCCTCGCCGCGGTTGTCTTGCTGCCCTTCCTCATTTCTTGCCGGCCGGCCCCATGGATGACTTCATAATCATCTTCATCACCTTGCCACCGATAGCCATCCATGAAACCACGCAAGAGCAGGTGGTCCCGCACCTGTACGGAATCCGGGTCCATAAGGCTCCTCAGCTTGCATCTTCGACACGGACATCTTATCTCCGTCTCGTTATTTTGAAGCATCCCGGCCTTCGCGGAGCTCAAAAACCTATTCACGATGCCTTCGGTCATCGTGCGGACCATGGTCGCCTGCGGGGTAGAGCAAAACGATATTTTAGAACCAAGAAAAAATTTGGCATGACTTTGCCTAAAAATAGGACCAAAAAGAATGCATAGTGCCAAAATTCTCGCCGAAACGGAAATGAATCAACATTCCGGCAAAATATTGGCAACTATCGCATTTCAAATACCGGTACCTACAAACACAAACATATATGCAACACCACAAACATATGCAACACCACAAACATACATAGATCTAGCTAGGCCATAAAAAGTGCATGTGCACATTGTTGGAGGGAGAAAAAAGTAGATCTACAACATAAAGAAAGCTTTCCCCTTACTTACCTATCAAAAAAGGTAATTTAACCACTTAATTTGGATGAATCTATGGTGCAAATGAGGTGAGGAGGAGGAGGCACCCGAGACAAGCTTGGAGGAGGAGGTGGAGAGAATGAAGTGGGGAAAGTGAGTGTGTAGGTGGCTGTCCAAAATATCTAGCTGGTCCCAGGTTACTAATGGCGCACCACCAACAAATGCGCCATTAGTAACCCTGGTTACTAATGGCGCACCAGCTGGCGGTGCGCCATTAGTAGTTTTGCAAAAAAACAAAAATGATAGTAGTGGCGCACGGGGTGACTGGTGCGCCATTACTAGTTAAAACTAGTAATGGCGCACTGCACCCCGGTGCGCCATTAGTATTTTTGGAAAAAAGGAAAAAAATTGTTAGTAGTGGCGCACCATGGTTGTGGTGCGCCATTAGTGTGATAGACACTAATGGCGCACCAGCACATGGTGCGCCATTAGTATTTTTGGAAAAAAGAAAAAAAATTATTAGTAGTGGCGCACCATAGTTGTGGTGCGCCATTAGTGTCTATCACACTAATGGCGCACCAGCACACGGTGTGCCACTGCTATATAGTAGTGGCGCACCACATGTCTGATGCGTCATTAGTGTGCATATTGTCTATAGCCCTTTTCCTAGTAGTACATACACCATCGGAAACCCACACGTTGCCACACAAACAAAGTCTAAAATCCACTAATGGGTGACCCCGATGTTCAGTGTGAGTCAAAATTTTAGCACCACATACAGTGCATCTTTCCCCATTGCTCGTTTTTTACACAGTAGTTCACAAGCAGAATGCTGTCATCACGCCAGTTCTCTACTAGCCTTACTGCAGCATAAGCAATATGGTCCGGCTACCAGCAACCAATACCTAAGCACTCAAACCAACAGGATGATCCTCAATCCCATACGTCTAAAGTGGAATTACCACTCCTGGATTTGGAGGTGCTATTGTGCCATCACCTCTAACCAATGACAATGTTGACGTCTCCATTGCCCTTCTCCTCTGTCTCTAGCGTCCCCAACACCTCAATATGGAGACCCACCCACAGCTCCCCGGCGGCGGGGCAAAAACCCTCGCGGCTAGCATGGATGAGAAGGCAAAATCACGGCGCGCAAGAGGAGCAGGTACCTCGACAGCTCGACGACGCTAGGAAACTAGGAGGAAGAGACGGCAGCGCTGCTGCTCCAGTTCCCCGGAGGACCTTCTCGCCGAGCTCCTCCGGTCTGCCACCTCCACATTGACCTCCAAGGCGTCGCGCCGACATGCTTCTTCTCCACCTCTGTATGTGTCCTTGGCAAGGCATGCAATCTGATTTTCACTCTAAACTCGTGCTAGATGCGGCTAGGCCAAAGGGAGGAATTCAGAAATAGCTACTTTCAGAATTGCAACAGCTACATCTCTACATCACCAGCTACATCTCTACTTTAAAGAAAATAACTAATGGTGCCTGCCTGCTAACCAGCTAAAAAGGAGTGTTCCACTGCTCACGAGGACCTCGACTCCTTTGCTCCATCTGCACTCTAGCTACAGCCAACGAAGTTCGGAAGCTCTGTTAGGAATAAAATTACCCAATCAATCTGCAGTGGTAATAAGTTAGGCCCATAAATCATCATTTCCTGCATCACTAAAAAATTGAAGCTACCCTAATTGTAATTGTAGGCAACTCGTGATAAAAATAGGAGCAACTAGTTGCAAACAGTTCCCTGACAGTAAGAATCAATTCGGGAATGACACAAAATAAAGATGGTAGACTGAAGATAACTGGAAGAAGCACCTATCAATTCCGTAAAAATTAAAGCAACTTCCCTTGTAATTCCAGGCAACCATGTTAAAAACTGGAGCAACTATTTGCAAGTAGTTCCACAATAGTAGGCATCAGTTTGTAGTGTAACAAATAAAAAAGGTAAACCGTAGATCACTGAATATAAAGCTCCCATGAACAGAAATCATGATATACCTCTCCTTGCTCCCTCTTTGCTCCCGCCATAGCCTGCCCTTGTTGGTTGCATGCATCATGATTTTGCCCCTGCTGAAAAAACAAAAACAGATTAGACGATTAGCAAAGCAAAAATATGTAGTGTCTTGAGTTTTTAAAAGTAACTCTTACACGACCGGTGCTTGATTAATAGTGTGCTTTGGTCAGAAAAGTGCAAGTCGGTGGCAAAACGCACAGTTAACGCCTACTTTTTTTTACTTTGGGCATAACTAGAAGTGAACAATTATAAATGGTTAATGACGAACGGAAGTCATTCGCCCATCTTGTCAAGTGCACAGTAGTACCTTCTTTTTGCAATCAACATATGCTATGCCTGAACAGAAGAATTGCATTACACTATATGTCAAAGGATCATAGAAACTGAGAACTAAGTGGAGTTAAGAACATATATTAAACCAAAAATACTGTGTGACTTCCGTAAAGTGATTTTAGCCTACAAGTAGGTGAAGAACGAATGAATGACGAACATTGTCCACCTCGAGGTAAAACTCAAGTCCTAACGAGTATAGTATGGATATCAGAATGCAGAATAAGATGGTAGCTTAAAAAATGCTCGACAACCTTTCCTAAACGAACATTGCACTGTTACTCTCCGATTGAAACTTCTAAATAATAAATGGATACTGGTTTACTATGAGGTTATTAGTCACTAGACTATACGACCCAGGATAGTCCCCCATATCCCAGTACCATGATCCAAAAGAGTAAAACAAATATTACGGATGTGATGTTAGATAATCACTAGGCTGCTTAGCATAGTGCTACGACTGGCAGACCATTATCAAGCAACAAATCCTCCACAACACAATCTAGTTGTAACAGTGCAGAATAACAAGTCCAAAAATAAGCATCAGCTGTAACTTCAGCTCAGCCAGATACGGGGAACCATCGCCCTGCTCATCGGTTGCGGCTTTATTGAGCAAAACTCAATAAACCCAAACCAAAAAAGCAACTACTACTCCAATAGTCTGCAACACCTCCAGAAAGTTCACCTACAAACATTGACTAAAGTTTGTTTTTGAGCAACTCCTACAGTCTTACCCCAAAAATTAGCACCAAAAACAAAAGGAATCCAATAACTCCCGAACGTTCGGATTTTGAGCATTTCGTCCCGAACGTTTTTACATGACAACTTTAGTTGATAGGGGATGGCAACTCTAGTTGATAAGGGATGGCAACTTTGTCCTTTTTTCCTTTTTTTGTTAGAAAATTGCCATGTTTTCCTAATCTCATGCAAACTAAACTTGCCATCTAAACCCGTTCGGATTGCCATGCTTAACTCCCGAACGTTCGGGAGTTATCATTACCGAAACAAAAAGGCATTTCCCATCACTTGTTACAGCAACATATGGGCTCGTTAGCATCACACAGGTTCTCGACCAAAAAATCCACTACAGAGAACCAACATACATCAAATCCTTCGTTCACCCAACCCAACAGGATACCCAAAGATATCACTCCTGGAATGGACAAAACCGATCTGTGCACGCAGAAAACATACATCCTGCCGATGTCATCTGATTTGTGAGCAATTCATACCCCTGCAAAAAGCAACTGCTTGACCTGCGTCCACACCCTAATCTGTCCTCCTTCGTCAGCTATAAATTTTTTGAGCAACTCTTACAGCTAGCCGTCGTGAGCAACTACTACTCCAATGAACTGCAAGTCTGCAACATATGCAGAAATTTACCCCACAGCTGTACGTCAACCGCGTGGACGAACCTTTCTCTCATCCTTCCTCTCTGTTAGAGTTGTGTCGAATATAGTGTACAAGGTAGGTTACAGTTGGACTTGTAGTTGTATTGTGTTTAGATAGGATATGGAGTCGTGTCCTAGTAGGACACTTGTATCCTAAGCCTCTCATATATAGTGGGGGTAGACACATGATGTAACCTATGCCAACATAATAGCACAGGCACGCAAGGGGGAGCCGGCGGCGTGTGCCGGCGCCCGGGTGGCCGGTGTGCGGTATTGTGACGGTGTCACGGGGAGGAGCGCCCGTAGTCAAGCCCCGGGGATGTAGCCATATCGGTGAACCTCGTTAACAAATCTCGGTGTCATTGTCGTGTGATTGCTTGGTCCTCGGATGATCGACGGTATGCCTCGGATTTATTCTAACAAGTGGTATCATGAGCTAGGTTGTTCGGAGGTGATAGATGGTTGATCTAGAGGAAGTGCAACGAAGAGATCGTAGTTGTGGAGTTGAAGCTGATTGGGATTAAATCAAAACAGCGAGCAGCACGCGTTCCGGCGTAGCTCTCGGCGGATCGGAACGGTGGCAACGAGATCTATTCGGAATCGCGGAACAGCAATTGAAAGCACCTTCTGGCTGCATAGGCGCAAGTACGCAGCTCGGCGAGATCGTATCAGATTACACGGACAGTGCGGCGGCTGCGACGTAACGCGTAGCGCCAGGCTCGCGTGATGGCTGTTCGGGTCAGTCACGGCTGGGTGGGTTTCGGCGCGTGGTGGACGTCAGGTGGGGCACTAAACGTGGTCTGTGGTGTGAGATTGCGTGGCGCTGGAACGTGCAGAGCTGAAGTAAATGCGGGATCGAGATTCTGTTTCGGAAAAAAAAGGACCGAGTCCTTGTATATGACACGGACAGGCAGGTAAATCAGTCAGCGTAAGGGAAAGATCCGTCAAGCAATACATATCCATTGAAACTAGCAGGGACATTGACAACAGAAAAGCTAGCATTGCAAGTTTTGTGCAAGGGAGCCACCACGTGCAGATCAAAGGGTTTTTTGGTTGGAATTGCTATTAGTACGCAGAGGCTATCCGTGTGCTTGGGGCATCGCGTGAAAAGGTTGGATAATTTTTCACAGGGTCAGCCATATAAAGGACCATGGCACCAACGGGTACCGGGTTTGAGGTGAAGAAGTCCGTGGAACTGAAAACCTTGGGTTATGGCAGACAAAAGTAAAAGATTTGTTGGCACAACAGGGATGCTTGAAGGCGATGCGGGAAGTCAATTCAGCTAGGATGGAGTTGTGATGTGATGGATGAAAATTCGTGGAAGACGATTTGGGAGCCTCGAGCGTGTCATGCAGCCGGACTACTTCGGCTGGGTTGGACTGGACAGTCTGACGGATCGACGTAAGTCGGTTGATACAAAAGACGGTGGTGGGGTCGGCGACAACGACATAGGAGCGTGATGCTGATGGTGACCGACTTCTGGGGCGTGGAAACACGTGGCACAGGCCCGAGTGCTTGGCGTGGCTTCGACAAGACTATGGCGCGGGATTGATTCAAGGTGGTGTATACACAGAGCTTGAAGTCGATGGGGCGCAGGGGTGGACTGATCATCTACCATGGAGTCTTGTTGAAGGTGGAGCTGGATTGAGGGGCTACGGCGTAAGAGCTCAGAGAGTCGAAGCCTATTCAGCGGGAAAAAGCGAGGGACACGTTGTTCGGACTGGAGCCCAGTGGTCTGATGGAAGCGTGGAACTCGTCATCGGTCGGTGATGATCGGTGGTACTCTGCAGTGGGGGTTGAGTGGTCTGGGTTCGCGACCCTTGAGACTCGACCGGGACAGCGGAGGCTCGACGCGGTAATAGCGGCGAGGCGTGCGGTGTGCACGGGACATGGAGACGGGCCATGGCTCTGGTGGTCATACATGTGGTGAGACAACTGCGAATTTGACTCGGAATGACTACAAGCAATGGTGAAATTCCTTCAAGTTTCAGACAGACGGTCAAGAAAGGAGCGGTGATGTTGAGTTCAGGTAACTCTTATGTGTGACACCCAATATGTGAGTTGTTCACTTTCACGCAGGTCATTGATCAGTGTGTGATGGCGTTGGACTGATACTCTGGAAGTTGGGAGCACAAACTAGAGTAACAAGGAACTTAATTTTGCTCGAGTGTTGACTGTGGTCAAGAAAAGAAGGGACTACAAGTTGCAGGTGGAGTCACATGGAGTCTTTGGAGTAGCAGCGATACTCATGGAATAGGCTCAAGTCCAATGTACATGGAAGTTTGACGCATGGACAAATCCAGGATGGTGGAGTATATTCGCCAAGGTGGAGTTTGTTGGAGTTGTGTCGAATATAGTGTACAAGGTAGGTTATAGTTGGACTTGTAGTTGTATTGTGTTTAGATAGGATATGGAGTCGTGTCCTAGTAGGACACTTGTATCCTAGGCCTCTCATATATAGTGGGGGTAGACACACGATGTAACCTATGCCAACATAATAGCACAGGCGCGCAAGGGGGAGCCGGCGGCGTGTGCCGGCGCTCGGGTGGCCGGTGTGCGGTATTGTGACGGTGTCACGGGAAGGAGCGCCCGTAGTCAAGCCCCGAGGATGTAGCCATATCGGTGAACCTCGTTAACAAATCTCGGTGTCATTGTCCTGTGATTGCTTGGTCCTCGGATGATCGACGATATGCCTCGGATTTATTCTAACACTCTCTCTCCCTCATCTGCATGACTGCACCTTGGGGACGGGCTTTCTACCTAAGTCGCAACACTACTACTCTTTTTCCCCGTGAAATTCTCGTGCGCGCTGCGGTCTGCTTGACACATCATCACCATGAAAACGAGGCTTCCTTCCTTAACTCCCCCCA